>NC_057814.1:339256118-339392443 GCF_018294505.1 Triticum aestivum
GCCATATACCACCACCACATATTCACCGCCAATCCGAGTCCATCTACGCCACCACATATCCGCCGCCATCACGCCAATCCGAATCCACCTGCAACATATATCCGCCACCAGTCCGAGTTCCACCAGATTCATCTCCGCCACCAGTCCGAGTTCCACCAGATTTATCTCCGCCACCAGTCCTAGTCCGAGTCCAGTATTTTGTTACTCTGGTTTGGATTTCCAGATCACGCCGTACTCCGAGTCGTGACAGAAAAGGACTCCCAAACTTCCGTGTTATCCACAATAGAAAAATAGTTCCAGTTTCAAAAAAAAAACTAAGTCTCGAAACTTCTGGCTAGGCAGTTTTTAGGCCATTTGTAGACTTTTTCGAAGAAAATTTGTTGCGGAGCAAAAAAAAGGAAAAAAGGTGCAAAAAAGTGAAAAAAGAGAGAAAAAAAATCAGAGCGTGCTCCTCCCTTGTTTACGTGCAGCGCCGTGATTTTGTTAGTGTTCTAGGCTCGCGTCTCTAGCACGGTCTAGCCTAGGACCAGCACAGTACCGTCGTTGAGCGTTTATTCAACTTTGCATCTCTGAATTGATTATTGCTGACCCTCTTTGCTACCATATTATAAGCCTTCCCAGCTCCACATACATCTACGTCGTGCGTTTGACTCTCCCTGGTAATCGCTCTATCCAAGCTTTGAGAGTTTTGACTACAACGATTGCCGATCGCCGCCTGCTGCTGGGTAAGAACTGGTAAGAATTTGAGATTCACTTGAAGGATTTGTGACACACCACCATCACCACCACTTCCTAGTAGTCTGTAGGATCATATTCTTGTGTGTTTCTATTGCTGCTAACCATGACAGGATCACAAGCCGATGAGACTGATTGGGAGAACATGACGAACAAGGAGTTGCATGATAAATATCAGCAAATGATGAGTGGCCAGGTGGGAGATGTGCTAAACAGATTTGAAGAGGCTATGGTGAAGATAGATGCCGTGGAGAAGTCGTTCGAGACAAAGCTGGATAACAGGTTTAATGAATTGCTCAAGCGTCTTCCCCAACCACCACCGGCTGCACCTGTCGCACCTCTACAACAACAACAACAACAACAACAACAACATCTCCAACGCCGCCTTCCAAATCAAGTGGGACGAGCACAGCGCGTTCCAATTGAGACTGGTCAAAATTCGGGTGCCGCTGCACCTACTGTTGATGCTTCTTTGGCTCCTGCTGCAGCGGCGGCTGAGGAGGATGACGATTATGTGGGCGATTATGAGGATAAGGTTGATCACAATCAGAACTACTTGCAGCCACCAGCACCACCACCAGCAGGTCGACCTCAGGTATATATTCGCAAAGGTAGGCCTGCACCACCACCTCAGGTACGAGATAATGACCATATTCCTAAACTGAAATTGAATATTCCACCATTTGAGGGTAGATTTGTTCCTGATATATATCTTACTTGGGAGTTAGAAACTGAACAACGTTTTACATGTTTACAATATCCCGAGGAGACACGGGTTGCTGCTGCTGTTTGTGCTTTCACTAGTTTTGCATGTGTATGGTGGTCTGAACATTGTAGATTATATCCTATTCCAGCTACTTGGGCTGCTTTGAAAACTGCTATGCGTACTCGTTGGGTTCCACCATATTATCAACGTGAATTGCTTCAAAAATTGCAGCGTTTACGACAAGGGAAATTTTTTGTAGAAGAATATTATCAGGAATTACAAACTGGCATGATTAGATGTGGTATTGTTGAGGAGAACGAAGCTATGCTTGCACGTTTTATGGGTCGATTAAATAGAGAGATCCAGAACATTCTAGAGTATAAGGAGTATACTAATATCACTCGTTTATTCCATCTTGCTTGTAAAGCTGAACGTGAAGTGCAGGATCGACAAGCATTGGCATGAACTAACTTTTCTGCAGGTCGACCTTCATCATGGACACCGCGTGCATCCTCTACTTCTACTGCACCAGCACCTCCATCAGGTGCCACCTCCAGCCGTGATACAAGAAAGCAGGCACAACCACCACTATCTGCCAAGAGCACACCTGACGGGCCTGCACAGAGCTCTTCTTCGTCCATGGCATCAACAGGGCACACAAGTGATATTTTTTGTCGTCGCTGTAAGGGAAGAGGTCATTATGTGCGAGAATGCAAATCTCAGCGTGTGATGATTGCTACTGAGGATGGTGGGTATGAGTCCGCTAGTGACTATGATGAGGAGACTTTGGCTCTTATCACACGTGAAGAACACGGTGGAGATGATTCTGATCATGAGACGCAATACACGGCTCCTGAAGACGCTGACAGGTATGAATGTTTAGTTGCTCAATGTGTTTTGAGTGTGCAGGTCACACAAGCTGAGCAAAATCAGAGGCATAATTTGTTCCATACAAAGGGAATTGTGAAGGAACGTTCTGTGCGCGTCATCATAGATGGAGGGAGGTGCAACAACTTGGCTAGCATGGAGATGGTGGAGAAGCTATCTCTCACCACAAGACCACATCCACATCCTTACTACATCCAATGGTTCAACAACAGCGGCAAGGTTAAGGTAACACGTACTGTTCGTGTGCATTTTAGTATCTCTACATATGCGGATTATGTTGATTGTGATGTGGTACCTATGCAAGCATGTTACTTATTACTTGGTCGACCATGGCAATTTGATAAAAATTCTGTACACCATGGTAGAAACAATCAGTATACTCTTGTTCATAAGGATAAAAATATTACTTTGCTTCCTATGACTCCTGATTCCATTTTGAAAGATGATATTAATAGAGCTAATAAAGCAAAACAGGACAAGAATAAGAGTGAAAATCAGATTGTGGCAAAAGAATTTGAGCAACAAATGAAGCCCAATAATAAACCATCTAGTGTTGCTTCTGAAATTAAATTGAAAAGTGCATGTTTATTTGCCACCAAATCTGAAATTGATGAGCTAGATTTCAGCAAATCTGTTTGCTATGCTTTTGTGTGCAAAGAGGCATTATTTTCATTCGAGGATGTGCCTTCCTCTTTGCCTCCTGCTGTCACTAACATTTTGCAGGAGTTCGCTGACGTCTTTCCACAAGACGTGCCACCGGGATTACCTCCCATTCGAGGGATTGAGCATCAGATTGACTTAATTCCCGGTGCATCATTACCCAACCGTGCACCATACCGTACCAATCCAGAGGAGACGAAGGAGATTATGCATCAAGTACAGGAGCTGCTCGACAAAGGTTATATACGCGAATCCCTTAGTCCTTGTGCTGTTCCTATCATTTTAGTGCCGAAAAAGGATGGTACTTCGCGTATGTGCGTAGATTGTAGAGGCATTAATAATATTACTATTCGTTATCGTCATCCTATTCCTAGGCTAGATGATATGCTTGATGAATTGAGTGGCTCTACAATATTCTCCAAAGTTGATTTGCATAGTGGATACCATCAAATTCGTATGAAATTGGGCGATGAATGGAAAACAGCATTTAAAACTAAGTTTGGATTATATGAGTGGTTAGTCATGCCTTTCGGTTAACTAATGCACCTAGCACTTTCATGAGATTAATGAACGAAGTTTTACATGCTTTCATTAGACGATTTGTGGTAGTTTACTTTGATGACATATTGATTTATAGCAAATCTTTGGAGGAACATTTGGAACATTTACGTGCTGTTTTTATTGCTCTACGTGATGCACGTTTGTTTGGTAACCTTGGGAAGTGCACCTTTTGCACTGACCGAGTGTCTTTTCTTGGCTATGTTGTTACTCCACAGGGAATTGAAGTTGATAAAGCCAAGATTGAAGCTATTGAGAGTTGGCCGCATCCCAAAATGGTCACACAAGTGAGGAGTTTTCTATGCCTCGCAGGATTCTATAGGTGTTTTGTGAGAGATTTCAGCACCATTGCTGCACCTCTCAATGAGCTTACAAAGAAGGATGTGCCTTTTATTTGGGGTACCGCACGGGAAGAAGCCTTCACGGTATTGAAAGGTAAGTTGACACATGCTCCTTTACTCCAACTTCCCGATTTTAATAAGACTTTTGAACTTGAATGCGATGCTAGTGGAATTGGATTAGGAGGTGTGTTATTACAAGATGGCAAACCTGTTGCATACTTTTCTGAAAAATTGAGTGGGCCTAGTCTGAATTATTCTACTTATGATAAAGAATTATATGCTCTTGTTCGGACTTTAGAAACATGGCAACATTATTTATGGCCCAAAGAATTTGTTATACATTCTGATCACGAATCTTTGAAACATATTAAAAGTCAAGCTAAACTGAATCGTAGACATGCTAAATGGGTTGAATTCATTGAGACTTTCCCTTATGTCATTAAACACAAGAAGGGTAAAGAAAATGTTATTGTTGATGCATTGTCTCGTCGCTATACTATGCTTTCACAACTTGACTTCAAAATATTTGGTTTGGAGACCATCAAAGATCAATATGTGCATGATGCTGATTTTAAAGATGTATTGCAGAATCGTAAAGAAGGACGAACATGGAACAAGTTCGTCGTTAATGATGGATTTGTGTTCCGTGCTAACAAGCTATGCATTCCCGCTAGCTCCATTCGTCTTTTGTTGTTGCAGGAGGCGCATGGAGGAGAATTAATGGGACACTTTGGCGTGAAGAAGACGGAGGACGTACTTACTACACATTTCTTTTGGCCAAAGATGAGACGGGATGTTGAGCGCTTTGTTGCTCGCTGCACTACATGTCAAAACGCTAAGTCACGACTCAATCCTCATGGTTTATATATGCCTTTGCCTGTACCTAGTGTTCCATGGGAGGATACATCTATGGACTTCGTTTTAGGTTTACCTCGAACAAAGAAGGGGAGGGATAGCATATTTGTTGTCGTGGATAGATTCTCGAAAATGGCACACTTTATACCATGTCATAAAAGCGATGATGATGTTAATGTTGCTGATTTGTTCTTTCGTGAAATTATTCGCTTGCATGGTGTACCAAATACTATTGTTTCAGATCGTGATACTAAATTTCTTAGCCACTTTTGGAGATGTTTATGGGCTAAGTTGGGGACTAAATTGCTTTTCAGTACTACCTGTCACCCCCAAACAGATGGACAAACTGAAGTAGTCAATAAAACATTGTCTACTATGCTTAGGGCTGTTTTGAAGAATAATAAGAAAATGTGGGAAGAATGCTTGCCTCATATTGAATTTGCTTATAATCGTTCATTGCATTCTACTACTAAGATGTGCCCTTTTGAAATTGCGTATGGTTTCCTACCTCGTGCACCTATTGATTTGTTGCCTCTTCCATCTTCGGAGAAGGTTAATTTTGATGCTAAACAACGTGCTGAATTGATTTTAAAAATGCATGAGTTAACTAAGGAAAACATTGAGCGTATGAATGCTAAATATAAACTTGTTGGAGATAAGGGTAGAAAACATGTTGTGTTTGCACCTGGAGATCTTGTTTGGTTACATTTGCGTAAGGATAGATTTCCTGATTTGCACAAATCAAAGCTAATGCCACGTGCTGATGGTCCTTTTAAGGTGTTAGAGAAAATAAATGATAATGCATATAAACTTGAGCTGCCTGCAGATTGTGGGGTCAGTCTCACTTTTAACATTGCAGATTTGAAGCCTTATTTGGGTGAGGAAGATGAGCTTCCGTCGAGGACGACTTCATTTCAAGAAGGGGAGGATGATGAGGACATCAATACCATTGTTACACCCACAGCGCCTGCTGCTATACATACTGGAGCAATTACTAGAGCTCGCGCACGCCAATTAAATTACCAGGTACTTTCGTTTCTTGGTAATGATTCTAATGTTCATGAGAATATGATGCTGCCTAAATTGGATACTTTTGTTTTGCTTACAAATGAAGGGCCTAGCTTGGAGAAGGATGAACATTGGAGCAAGAACAAGCATGGAGATGATGGCATGCGCAAGGGGAACAAGAACGGAGTTACAACTGATGATTTCAGGACGTTGAAGCCACCATAATGCGTGCATGAAGCCTCGGACGAAATATACAAGATGCTACTTCATAACTTTCGTCCAGAGGCTATTCTAGGTGCTGCGTCACCTTATTATTGGGCCAGGCCCATGTAATTTCGAAATACTTGAGTATAGGCTATTTTTAGAGTCCGTATGTGTGGGGAAACAAGAGATAGGGTTGGTTTCGGACCCCTTCCTCCATATATACAGCCCTTAGGGCGTCATTTAGACTTTGGGTTTTTTTTAGATTGAAGTTCGCCATAGCTGCAACTTCGCGTACTTCATTTGTGTTCAACGACCAGACAAAGGCGTCACAGAACCCCACCTTGATCAATAAAGCTGTCATCTTATATTCGCAATATCTAGATTGCAATCTCAGTTTCTTGCTTGTTCTTTGTTTGCTCGCAGGAAATAGACCCTCATGGTCAGGTTGATCGTGCTCCGGTGTGGTCAATAACCTCTCGGAGTTGGTTTAGCAATTGCTAAGGCGCGACGTCCTCGCACGTTCGTAGTCAGATCGTCAAAGTCGACTTCCACCAAAGCGATATCCATCATCTCATCAAAAGACGGGACACCTTTGCCTCTATCAGGTATAGGACTTTGTTTTAGGTTTACCTCGAACAAAGAAGGGGAGGGATAGCATATTTGTTGTTGTGGATAGGTTCTTGAAAATGGCACACTTTATACCATGTCATAAAAGCGACGATGCTGCTAATGTTGCTGATTTGTTCTTTCGTGAAATTATTCGCTTGCTTGGTGTGCCAAATACAATTGTTTCAGATCGTGATACTAAATTTCTTAGCCACTTTTGGAAATGTTTATGGGCAAGTTGGGGACTAAACTGCTTTTTAGTACTGCATGTCACCCCCAAACTGATGGAAAACTGAAGTAGTCAATAGAACATTGTCTACTATGCTTAGGGCTGTTTTGAAGAATAACAAGAAAATGTGGGAAGAATGCTTGCCTCATATTGAATTTGCTTATAATCGTTCATTGCATTCTACTACTAAGATGTGCCCTTTTGAAATTGTGTATGGTTTCCTTCCTCGTGCACCTATTGATTTGTTGCCTCTTCCATCTTCGGAGAAGGTTAATTTTGATGCTAAACAATGTGCTGAATTGATCTTAAAAATGCATGAGCTAACTAAGGAGAACATTGAGCGTATGAATGCTAAATTTAAACTTGCTGGAGATAAGGGTAGAAAACATGTTGTCTTTGCACCTGGAGATCTTGTCTGGTTACATTTGCGTAAGGATAGATTTCCTAATTTGCGCAAATCAAAGCTAATGCCATGTGCTGATGGTCCATTTAAGGTGTTAGAGAAAATAAATGATAATGCATATAAACTTGAGCTCCCTGCAGATTTTGGGGTTAGTCCCACTTTTAACATTGCAGATTTGAAGCCTTATTTGGGTGAGGAAGATGAGCTTCCGTCGAGGACGACTTCATTTCAAGAAGGGGAGGATGATGAGGACATCAATACCATTGTTACACCCACAACCCTACTGCTACATATACTGGACCAATTACTAGAGCTCGTGCACGCTAATTAAATTATCAGGTACTTCTTTTTCTTGGTAATGATTCTAATTTCATGAGAATATGATGCTGCCTAAATTGGATACATTTATTTTGCTTACAAATGAAGGGCCTGGCATGGATAAGAGGGCTGAACACTGGAGCAAGCCCAAGCATGGAGATGATGGCATGCGCAAGGGGAACAAGAACGGAGTTACAAGTGATGATTTCAGGACTTTGAAGCCACCATAAGGAGTGCATGAAGCCTTGGACGAAATATACAAGATGGCACTTAATAAATTTCATCCAGATGATATTCTAGGTGCTGCGTCACCTTATTATTGGGCCAGGCCCATGTAATTTCGAAATACTTAAGTATAGGCTATTTTTAGATTCCGTATGTGTGGGGAAACAAGAGTTAGGGTTGGTTTCGGACCCCTCCTCCAAGGGCCACGAAATTCCCCCCTCTTCCTCCATATATACAGCCCTTAGGGCGTCGTTTTGACTTTGGGGTTTTGTTTAGATTAAAAGTTCGCCATAGCTGCAACTTCGCGTACTTCGTTTGTGTTCAAAGACCAGACAAAGGCGTCACAGAACCCCGCCTTCATTAATAAAGCTTTCCTCTTATATTCGCAAGATCCAGATTACAATCTCAGTTTCTTGCTTGTTCTTCGTTTGCTCGCAGGAAACAGACCCTCGTGGTCAGGTTGATCGTGCTCCGGCGTGGTCAATAACCTCTCGGAGTTGGTTTAGCGATTGCTAAGGCGCGACGTCCTCGTACGTTCGTACTCGATTCGTCAAAGTCTACTCCACCATAAACGATAGCCACCATCTCATCGAAAGATGGGACACCTTTGCCTCTATCAGATCTTCTCCGTAGAGGTCATGAACTCCGATGGAGAAGGTATCAAGTGGATGAGCAAAGCTCTATCTCTCAAATGAGCTAATCCTTTGCTAACTCTAGAAAGAGGGAGGAGAAGGGGTATATATAGTCTAAGGGGGCGAAGGGATACATGGGCCTCGGCCCTTTCACTGTGCGCAGACAGGTGGAGCCCGATGTCCGGGCGTCAGGCCGGATGTCCGGGCCTTCACAAGGAACCGGATGTCCGGGCAGGGGTGTTGGATGTCTGGGCTGGCGGGGTCATTTCTGAGCTCTTTGGATAGGCGTGGTCCGGATTTCCGGGCCGGGGGCCGGATGTCCGATGGCTCACGAAGAGTCGGATGTCCGGGCCTTTTGCCGGATGTCTGGGCTGGTGGTGTCCAGCTTCGGTGGTGTTCTATGATGGGCGCCGAATTTCCGGGCGGGGGCTGGATGTCCGGGCTTGCGTCTGGCCGGATGTTCGGGGCCTGGGCTGGATGTCCAGGCCCTGTAGTTCGATGGCTGGGCGGCTGCTGGTGGCACTCCCAGGGGCCGATGTCCGGGTCCTGGAGACTTCTTCGGTTCCTTCCGTCGTTCCTCTTCATCCTTGTACTTGGGGGCTTGTCCGTCTTCACGCGCATCTTCGAGGGGGCCTTCTTGGTACCTGATCATGCACAACATTCCGTACTAAGGTAGTAACCATGTCTCGAGTGGATCATATGGATATCACAAAGGAAAGATGTCACCTCGGTCTCGAGGGCTCTAGCTCGTGCTCGTGTCATTGGTCCTCTTGGCACTTGGTGAGACGATGGTAGGTCCATGGGGATGACCATAGGATGCTCCGCATCATTTTCTCCACCCCCCTTGGGAAAGATCCGACCTCAGATCGAAATCCTCATCACCATGGTAGGGAGAGAGATCTTTGATGTTGAAGATATCGCTCACGGAGTACTTGTCGCGTGGTAAGTCGATCTTGTACGCATTGTTGTTGTAGCGCTCGAGCACCTTGAAGGGTCTGCCGGCTCATGGTCTTAGCTTGGACTTGCGTTCGTTGGGGAAGCGTTACTTGCGAAGGTGTAGCCATACAAGATCTCCAATGTTGAATACCATGGGTTGCTTGTTGATGTTGAGCTTGGTCGCGAGTCGTTGTACTTGGCGCTCGATGGCGTGCCTTGTATCTTCATGCATCTTCTTGAGGTAGTTCACTCGTGCATTTGCCTCCATGTTGATGCACTCTTGTAGTGGAAGTGGTAGAATGCCCAATGGGGACAACGGGTTGGAGCCGTAGACGAACTCGAAGGGGGACTTGCCGTAGTCGAGTGTCTTGCGCGGTTGTAGGCGTACTCGGCGATGGGTAGACACTCTTCCCACTCCTTGATGTTCTTCTTGATCAACACGCGTAGGAGGATAGATAGCGTCCGGTTTCTGCCCTCCGTTTGGCTATCGGTTTGAGGATGGTACGCCGAAGAGAACAAAATCTTGATTCCGAGCTTGGCGCATAGAGTCTTCCAAAAGTAGCTTAAGAACTTGACGTCGCGGTCCAAGACAATCGTCTTTGGCACTCCATGTAGGTGCAAGATTTCCCTACAAAGAAGATTTGCAACATGTGAAGCATCATCTATCTTGTTGCATGGGATGAAATGAGCCATCTTAGAGAATCGGTCCACAACAACAAACACGGAATCTTTGCCATTTTTTGTTCTAGGCAAACCAAGGACAAAGTCCATACCAATATATTCCCATGGGTGATACGGAATAGGAAGTGGCATACAGAGACCATGGGATTGAGCTTTAGACTTAGCTTTGCGACATGTAGAGTATCGGTTGGTGAAACGTTAGACGTCGTGGAACATCTTGGGCCAATAGTAGTTCTTGGAGAGCATGGAGAATGTCTTGTCGTGTCGAAAGTGTCCCATAAGTCCTCCTCCATGAGATTCTTGCAAAAGTAACAAACGAAGAGAGCACTCGGGAATACATAGTTTGTTAGCTCTCATAAGATAATCAGCTTTGATGTAATATCGTTCCTAAGATGTATGCATCAAACATTTAGCATAAGGAATAGCAAAAATGGGATCATGCGCATACAAGTCTTTTATGTGCTCAAAGCCAATGAAATTCAATTCAAGTTGGGTATCAAGCATCATACGATTTTTAAAACAGGTCTTGAGCACCACACCGACGTATACTTTTTTTGAGATTTCAACCGACATATACATGTATTGAGTGCGGATGCATGTGGAGTTTAAATGAGCTGCAGATACTGCGGCCCATTTTGCACTTGTTATTTTAAAAAAAATTGTAAAACATAATTAATAAAGTTATGTTATAAAATGTTATGCATACAAACAATCATTAGTAAATAAAAATTATATATAAGCCTGTGTATTATATAAAAAATATTTAGTTGATACTGATGTTGAATTTTTTATTTAATAAATGTGTTTAAGGAATAAAAAACTATACACTTGTGGCTTGTATTTAAATTATATAAAATAATGAATTCAAACATTTACTAAATATCACCAAATATTCACTTGTGTATAATTTTTACACGTGACTTATATTAAAAATGTATATAATTGAAATATTAGACACGATTGAGTAGTCATATAAACATTTTACATTTTAAATTATGAATATTTTTTAGTTATACAAACGTTGAATTATACACATGTGTATATAGGTAGTGAAATGTTTGTATAACTAAAATACTATTTTTCATTGTAATTTTGGAAAACATATTATTTTAAATGGTACAAACATTTTTATAATTCATACATAATATTTAAATATATGGATATTTTTAAAATGGGATTTTTATTTCTGTGCCCCTGGTTCCTTAGCTCTACTCATTCATCCCCACCCTGTTAACTTTTGCTCACTTTTCCCCACTCCCTTGCCCGAAACCCTCATAACCGGTTATAACGGACGTTGCCGTCAGGTCAGTTGCTTTGACCGTTATCTGACGAGTGGGGCCGCGTATACGTGGGCGCATGCAAGACCGCGATCGTGGGGTAGCACGTGTCCATGGACGTGCCCGAAACGTCCCATCATATAAAGAGGGCAACCACCTCCATCGCCCCTACCATTTTCCCCAAATCCCCTTGCTGCCGCATTGTCTTCTTCTCCCCCACCGGCGTCGTCTCGCTCTCCTCCACTGCCTCCACCGCACCGTCTCGCTCTCCCCCACCGCATCCTCTTCCTCACCTTCATCGCCTCCATCTATCAGATGGCTGACGCTCGTGGCGACGCCAGCGCAGCGGCCGGAGATGTGGTGGAACTGCAGGGTCAGGGCGCGGTGACCGCGGATGTCGGCGGCGTCCACGGCGGTGCGGGGAAACTCGCAATCGCTGCGGATGTGGCGGGCTCCGCCTCATCACTGCAGAAGGTGACGGCGTCGAGCGGCACAGTCCATCCTGATGCCCCCGTTGCGCCGGCTGCCGTGGAGGAGCAGGTATTTGCACTTGCTTAGCTTGTAGAGTTAGTTCGATTGTGATTCATACAGTAGTTCAGATGGTTAGAGTAGTTGGTTTGACGGATGGTGATAGAGGCAAAGGTGTCCCGTCTTTCGATGAGATGGTGGCTATCGTTTTGGAGGAAGTCGACTTTGACGATCCGACTACAAACGTGCGAGGACGTCGCGCCTTAGCAATCGCTAAACCAACTCCGAGAGGTTATTGACCACGCCGGAGCACGATCAACCTGACCACGAAGGTCTGTTTCCTGCAGGCAAACGAAGAACAAGCAAAGAAACTAAGATTGCAATCTGGATATTGCGAATATAAGAGGAAAGCTTTATTGATCAAGGTGGGGTTCTGTGACGCCTTTGTCTGGTCGTTGAATACAAACGAAGTACGCGAAGTTGCAGCTATGGCGAACTTTTAATCTAAACAAAACCCAAAGTCCAAATGGTGCCCTAAGGGCTGTATTTATGGAGGAAGAGGGGGGAATTTCGTGGCCCTTGGGGAAGGGGTCCGAAACCAACCCTATCTCTTGTTTCCCCACACATACGGACTCTAAAAACAGCCTATACTTATGTATTTCGAAATTACATGGGCCTGTCCCAATAATAAGGTGACGCAGCACCTAGAATAGCCTCTGGACGAAATTTATGAAGTGGCATCTTGTATATTTCGTCCAAGGCTTCATTCACTCCTTATGGTGGCTTCAAAGTCTTGAAATCATCACTTGTAACTCCGTTCTTGTTCCCCTTGCGCATGCCATCAACTCCATGCTTGTGCTTGCTCCAATGTTCATCCTTCTCCAAGCTAGGCCCTTCATGAACATTAGAATCATTACCAAGAAACGAAAGTACCGGGTAATTTAATTGATGAGGACATGACTACCTTGGATACGACCAAAAATATTACATACATGCATATTTGTCAGGTGATCTCTAGTGCAAACTATTCAATAATCTATTTATGTTACCCAGAACAAAATATTTCACACACTTTTATGTTTTGTCTAATTGCAGGTGTATGGGACATTTGTACAATCCACGTATGAAGATAAGGCAAAAGGAGAAGTTTAGGTTCTGTTCAAAAAGTCCTCTCACGTCACTTTTGGGCCAAGAGAAGATAGAGTCCAAGTCTCTCACGTTCTGGATTCAGATTCGGACTCCACAGATATACCTGATTCAAAACGCCAACAACTTTTTCATACGGACTCCGAATTGGGTGATTCTTTTTTTGTTGGAAAGTAGATTGCGTCCTCTTTCCATCCCAATTGGATTCACCTTTAAATTCGTCCGGAGCGTTATGATATGGACGAAATAATCTGACACTGCAGCAGAATCCGAGTCAAACAACAAGTCCAAAGGTGTTGCATCACCTCCACTTGGGCCCATGAGCCTTGTACGACCTAGGGTTGGATTTAGGCTGCCTAGGGACGTCCTCCCAGCTCCTTGGCCGCCACCCCTTGCTCCTATATAAGTAGATCAATCTAGTAGCTTTTTCCTTGGGATTTGTTTAGTTAAAAGTTAGCCATTGCAACTTTGTGTACTTGGTTTGTGTCCAACGACCAGACCAAGACCACTTACAGATCCCCACCTTTATCAATACTTCATCTATATTCGCAATATTCAGATTGCATTATCATATTCTTGCTTGTTCTTCGATTGCGTGCAGGAATAGACCTTCGTGGTCAGGCTGATTGTGCTTCCAGCATCGTCAGTAACCTCGGGAGATTGGTTTAGCGATTGCTAAGGCGCAACGTCGTGCATGTTTGTAGTCGGATCGTCAAAGTCGGCTCCACCAAATCGATAGTTATCATCTCATCGAAAGATCGGGACACCCTCGACTCTATCAAGTGGTATCAGTTTTCAGGTTGCTCGGTGAGAATTTCCAGTTTCCCCTAGATTAGAATTATTTTCTTACCTATTGTCCAAGAAAAAGCCACAAAAAAGTTTGATCTATTCATCCTTTTGTCCAAGCCAGTCTGAGCCTTTGCAATTTTCTTTTCATTGTTTGCATTATTGAATTATCGGTTGCATCGTCGTGTCGAGTTGCTGGTCTTAGTGTCTAGTTCTGATGAGGACATGACTACCTTGGAAACGACCAAAAATATTGCATACATGCATATTTGTCAGGTGATTTCTAGTGCAAACTATTCAATAATCTATTTATGTTATCCAGAACAAAAATACTTCACACACTTTTGTGTTTTGTCTAATTGCAGGTGTGTGGGACATTTGTACAATGCAATATGAAGATAAGTGATAGAGGCGAGGGTGTCCCGATCTTCCGATGAGATGATAACTATCGATTTGGTGGAGTCGACTTTGAAGTCCGTTTAGTAAAACAGGCATAACTTCCTCATACGAAGTCCGTTTTGACTCCGCGAGTACTCAAATGAGAGCTAGCGACGAGCCGCATCTAAATAGTTGCAGAGACTACTTCAATATTTGACACCTCAAAATCGTCTTCTAAATAGGTCTTTTTGCCCTCCGAAGTTCGCGGACACAGCTTATTCCAGTTTTTCAAGCCAGTTTCAGAATTCTTTGACTCCTCATATCAACTCGGAATTGAGTTGATTCTTTTTGCATTGGAAAGCTTGAGTTAGTAGCATTCTTTGAAAAAAATTATCAGAAAATTGGCACAAACTTTTCAAGAGGAAAGTTGGGGAGAGTTGTTGTATATCCTGCTTGGCAGTTGTTTTTCATCATTATCTTTACTGTCGTTGTGATCTTCACTTATATCTTGCTGTCCAGAGCTACTTAGTATCCTTCATTGATGCTAGTTGTGCTACGCCGTGACCTCATTAGTGTTCTAGGCTCGCGTCTCTAGTCCGGTCTAGCCTAGGACCAGCATAGTACCGTCGTTGAGCGTTTATTCAACATTGCATCTCTGAATTGATTATTGCTAATATTTTGCTACCATATATAGCCAACCCAGCTCCACATATTTCTGCACCGTGTATACGTACGTTTCCCTGGCAATCGCTTTCCACAATCTTCAGAGTTATTTGACACCGCTGGTTGCCAGTCACCACCTGCTGCTTGCTAAGAACTTGTAAGATATTGATATTTGCTTTACTGTGAGCGCTTTACCACCACATCCTAGTAGTTCATAGGAACATTATTCTTGAATTTTGTTTCTTGTTTCTACTAATCATGACAGGATCTAGAGTCAATTCATGGGGTTTGTCGATCGTGGGAGACCTGCCATCACCTATGCAAATACCACAACCGTCACGAGAGGTGCACAAACATCCAAATGCACATGATCAGGTTAATGTTTCTATTCCACCATTTAATGGCCGTTTTAGACCTGCTTTATATATTGAATGGGTGTTTGACATAAATAATATATTTGCTTCCAATAATTTTGATGTACGTAAAAAAGTTAAGGTTGCGGTTGGTTCTTTCACTGGTTATGCTGTAGTTTGGTGGAGTGAATATTGTCGGTTACACCCTAATGATATACCTACTACTTGGGATGATTTGAAACTTGCCATGCGACATACATTCGTTCCCGCTTATTATACTCGTGACATGATTACAAAGTTGCAACATTTAAAACAAGGTAGTGACACCATAACGAAATATTATGATACTTTACAAACTACATTCCTGCATTCCTCTTTAGAAGAAAGTGAAGAAGATTTTATGGATAGATTTTGGGGAGGATTAAATCGTGACATTCAGGAGATACTAATTCATGAAGAGTGTTATCCTATGGACCATTTGTTTCATCTTGCTTGCAAAGCTGAACAGGAAATAAAATGACGTGTTGCCCACAAGGAGAACAAGCGCGAGATGCACATTCCAAGAGTTGATACGGTTGTCCCTTCAACTACTAGGCATACTATGACAACCACATCCGTTGTTGTGAGGACTACATCACCTCCACCATGTGACACATCATCACCGAGAGTGCCTACATCATCTGAGTTGATCATAAGAGGTAATGACAAAGGTACTAATCTTCCACCTCCACATGAGTATGAGGAATGTCTTGTCAATTTAAGTGCACCATGCGGTGAGCAACCCACTACTTTGATCACACCAGCTACTTTAGAGGACTACGTTGATAATTTGACTTTGCCATGTGATCAAACAATTTTGAGTGAACCCATTGAATTAACTACCGATGCAAAAGAATCAAGTGAATCAGGGAATAAATCAGATTTGGATCAAATATGTTTGAAAATAATTGTGCCAATGTTTAATCATTTTGATATGACCTCTAATCTTGGTGATGGTTCATCAATGTTGGGATGGTTTAATGATAAGCATTGTCAATATTTTGATATGAATAAGAGCTTCACTTATATGTGCAAACTGAGTTGCAATATTTTCATGCCTTTGACTTCTTCTGATAATATATTGGCTTTACATTTCACGACTTTTGAAGGGTGCTCTTGTATAACTGTGTCACATGTGCACCAAATGAGATCAGTAAAACCGGATGACATATACATATACAACGTGTACACTTGGTCTCTTTTGTTAGCCAAATTTCAGATTAAGCAACGCCGAGGACGGCTTTATTTTCAAGAAGGGGAGGATGATGAGGACATGACTACCTTGGATACGACCAAAAATATTGCATACATGCATATTTGTCAGGTGATTTCTAGTGCAAACTATTCAATAATCTATTTATGTTATCCAGAAACAAAAATACTTCACACACTTTTGTGTTCTGTCTAATTGCAGGTGTATGGGACATTTGTACAATCCACATATGAAGATAGGGGAAAATGAGAAGTTTAGATTCTGTTCAAAAAGTCCTCTCACGTCACTTTTGGGCCAAGAGAAGATAGAGTCCAAGTCTCTCACGTTCTGGATTCAGATTCGGACTTCACAAACATACTTGACTCAAAACGCCAACAACTTTTTCAGAAGGACTCCGAATTGGGTGATTCTTTTTTTGTTGGAAAGTAGATTTCGTCCTCTTTCCAACCCAATTGGATTTACCTTTAAATTCGACCGGAGCGTTGAGACATGGACGAAACAATCTGATGCAGCAGCAGAATCCGAGTCAAACAACAAGTCCAAAGGTGTTGCATCACCTCCACCTCGGCCCATGAGCCTTGTACGACCTAGGGTTGGTTTTAGGCTGCCTTGGGACGTCCTCCCACCTCCTTGGCCTCCACCCCTTGCTCCTATATAAGTAGATCAATCTAGTAGCTTTTTGCTTGGGATTTGTTTAGTTAAAAGTTAGCCATTGCAACTTCGTGTACTTCGTTTGTGTGCAACGACCAGACCAAGACCGCTTCCGGATCCCCACCTTTATCAATACTTCATCTATATTCGCAATATTCAGATTGCATTATCATATTCTTGCTTGTTCTTCAATTGCTTGCAGGAATAGACCTTCGTGGTCAGGTTGATTGTGCTGCGGCGTGGTCAATAACCTCTCGGACTTGGTTTAGCAATTGCTAAGGCGCAACGTCATGCACGTTTGTAGTCGGATCGTCAAAGTCGTCTCCACCATATCGATAGTTATCATCTCATCGTCGAAAGATCGGGACACCCTCGCCTTTATCAAGTTCGTTTAGAGTTTCGAGTTCTGTTCACATTAGTCACGTCGCCGCTGCATCGTTATCCCTTCCGCTGTCCACCACACGATCCATCAATTTTCACCACGAGCTACCCATAGTTCATTGTCACAATCATAGTTGAGGTCGTTCACATCTTTGCTTGATCCAATCTGCATCTTATCTAGTTTGTCTTGGAAAGAGGAAGAGACAAAAAAGAGAGAAAGAAAAAGAAAAAGAAAAAGTGTGAGGAAAAAAAAAAGAGAAGAAAAAGAACAAAATTCGGATCTATCTAGACTCAGTCTCGTAGTTGAATTCGGATTGGAATCTGTTTTGTGCACTGTTTAGTAAAACAGGCATAACTTCCTCGTACGAAGTCCGTTTTGACTCCGCGAGTACTCAAATGAAAGCTAGCGATGCGCCACATCTAAATAGTTGAAAACGCTAGTTCAATATTTGGCACCTGAAAATCGGCTTCTAAATAGGTCTTTTTGCCCTCCGAAGTTCGCGAACACAGCTTATTCCAGTTTTTCAAGCCAGTTTTAGAATTTTTTTGACTCCTCATATCAACTCGGAATTGAGTGATTCCTTTTGCGTTTGAAAGCTTGAGTTAGTGCCATTTTGAGACAAATTATTAGAAAATTAGCACAAACTTTTCCCGGGAAAAGTTGGGGAGAAAGTTGTTGTATATCCTGCTTGGCAGTTGTTTTTCATCATTATCTTCACTGCCGTTGTGATCTTCACTTATATCTTGCTGTCCAGAGCTACTTAGTATCCTTCATTGATGCTAGTTGTGCTACGTCGTGACCTCATTAGTGTTCTAGGCTCGCGTCTCTAGTCCGGTCTAGCCTAGGACCAGCATAGTACCGTCGTTGAGCGTTTATTCAACATTGCATCTCTGAATTGATTATTGCTAATATTTTGCTACCATATATAGCCAACCCAGCTCCACATATTTCTGCACCGTGTATACGTACGTTCCTCTGGCAATCGCTTTACACAATCTTAAGAGTTATTTGACACCGCTGGTTGCCTGTCACCACCTGCTGCTTGGTAAGAACTTGTAAGATATTGATATTTGCTTTACTGTGAGCGCTTTACCACCACATCCTAGTAGTTCATAGGAACATTATTCTTGAATTTTGTTTCTTGTTTCTATTTATCATGACAGGATCTAGAGTCAATTCATGGGGTTTGTCGATCGTGGGAGATGTGCCATCACCTATGCAAATACCACAACCGTCACGAGAGGTGCACAAACATCCAAATGCACATGATCAGGTTAATGTTTCTATACCACCATTTAATGGCCGTTTTAGACCTGCTTTATATATTGAATGGGAGTTTGACATAAATAATATATTTGCTTCCAATAATTTTGACGTACGTAAAAAGGTTAAGGTTGCGGTTGGTTCTTTCACTGGTTATGCTAGTTTGGTGGAGTGAATATTGTCGGTTACACCCTAATGATATACCTACTACTTGGGATGATTTGAAACTTGCCCTGCGACATACATTCGTTACCGCTTATTATACTCGTGACATGATTACAAAGTTGCAACATTTAAAATAAGATAGTGACACCGTAACGAAATATTATGATACTTTACAAACTACCTTGCTGCATTCCTCTTTAGAAGAAAGTGAAGAAGATTTTATGGATAGATTTTGGGGAGGATTAAATCGTGACATTCGGGAGATACTAATTAATGAAGAGTGTTATCCTATGGACCATTTGTTTCATCTTGCTTGCAAAGCTGAACAGGAAATAAAACGACGTGTTGCCCACAAGGAGAACAAGCGCGAGATGCACATTCCAAGAGTTGATACGGTTGTCCCTTCAACTACTAGGCATACTATGACAACCACATCCGTTGTTGTGAGGACTACATCACCTCCACCATGTGACACATCATCACCGAGAGTGCCTACATCATCTGAGTTGATCATAAGAGGTAATGACAAATGTACTAATCTTCCACCTCCACATGAGTATGATGAATGTCTTGTCAATTTAAGTGCACCATGCGGTGAGCTACCCACTACTTTGATCACACCAGCTACTTTAGAGGACTACGTTGATGATTTGACTTTGCCATGTGATCAAACAATTTTGAGTGAACCCATTGAATTAACTACCGATGCAAAAGAATCAAGTGAATCGGGGAATAAATCAGATTTGGATCAAATATGTTTGAAAATAATTGTGCCAATGTTTAATCATTTTGATATGACCTCTAATCTTGGTGATGGTTCATCAATGTTGGGATGGTTTAATGATAAGGATTGTCAATCTTTTGATATGAATAAGAGCTTCACTTATATGTGCAAACTGAGTTGCAATATTTTCATGCCTTTGACATCTTGTGAAAATATATTGGCTTTACATTTCATGACTTTTGAAGGGTGCTCTTGTATAACTGTGTCATATGTGCACCAAATGAGATCAGCAAAAACGGATGACATATACATATACAACGTGTACACCTTGTCTCTTTTGTTAGCCAGATTTCAGATTAAGCAACGCCGAGGATGGCTTTGTTTTCAAGAAGGGGAGGATGATGAGGACATGACTACCTTGAATACGACCAAAAATATTGCATACATGCATATTTGTCAGGTGATCTCTAGTGCAAACTATTCAATAATCTATTTATGTTATCTAGAACAAAAATATTTCACACACTTTTGTGTTTTGTCTAATTGCAGGTGTATGGGACATTTGTACACACATATGAAGATAGGGCAAAAGGAGAAGTTTAGGTTCTGTTCAAAAAGTCCTCTCACGTCACTTTTGGGACAAGAGAAGATAGAGTCCAAGTCTCTCACGTTCTGGATTCAGATTCGGACTGCACAGATATACCTGATTCAAAACGCCAACAACTTTTTCATACGGACTCCGAATTGGGTGATTCTTTTTTCGTTGGAAAGTAGATTTCGTCCTCTTTCCAACCTAATTGGACTCACCTTTAAATTCGTCCGGAGCTTTGAGATATGGACGAAACAATCTGACGCTGCAGCAGAATCCGAGTCAAACAACAAGTCCAAAGGTGTTGTACGACCTAGGGTTGGTTTTAGGCTGCCTTGGGACGTCCTCCCACCTCCTTGGCCGCCACCCCTTGCTCCTATATAAGTAGATCAATCTAGTAGCTTTTTCCTTGGGATTTGTTTAGTTATAAGTTAGCCATTGCAACTTCGTGTACTTCGTTTGTGTCCAACGACCAGACCAAGGCCGCTTACGGATCCCCACCTTTATCAATACTTCATCTATATTCGCAATATTCAGATTGCATTATCATATTCTTGCTTGTTCTTCGATTGCATGCAGGAATAGACCTTCGTGGTCAGGCTGATTGTGCTTCCAGCATCGTCAGTAACCTCAAGAGATTGGTTTAGCGATTGCTAAGGCGCAACGTCGTGCACGTTTGTAGTCGGATCGTCAAAGTCGGCTCCACCAAATCGATAGTTATCATCTCATCAAAAGATCGGGACACCCTCGCCTCTATCATTAATTGGTGTGCGCGAGCTCTAGTAATTTGTCCATTATATGTAACAGTAGGGGTTGTGGGTGTAACAATGGTATTGATGTCCTCATCATCCTCCCCTTCTTGAAATGAAGTCGTCCTCGACGGAAGCTCATCTTCCTCACCCAAATAAGGCTTCAAATCTGCAATGTTAAAAGTAGGACTAACCCCAAAATCTGCAGATAGCTCAAGTTTATATGCATTATCATTTATTTTCTCTAACACCTTAAAAGGACCATCAGCACGTGGCATTAGCTTTGATTTGCGCAAATTAGGAAATCTATCCTTACGCAAATGTAACCAAACAAGATCTCCAGGTGCAAACACAACATGTTTTCTACCCTTATCTCCAGCAAGTTTATATTTAGAATTCATACGCTCAATGTTTTCCTTAGTTAACTCATGCATTTTTAAAATCAATTCAGCACGTTCTTTAGCATCAAAATTAACCTTCTCCGAAGATGAAAGAGGCAACAAATCAATTGGTGCACGAGGTAGGAAACCATACACAATTTCAAAAGGGCACATCTTAGTAGTAGAATGCAATGAACGATTATAAGCAAATTCAATATGAGGCAAGCATTCTATCCACATTTTCTTATTATTCTTCAAAACAGCCCTAAGCATAGTAGACAATGTTCTATTGACTACTTCAGTTTGTCCATCAGTTTGGGGGTGACAAGTAGTACTAAAAAGCAGTTTAGTCCCCAACTTAGCCCATAAACATCTCCAAAAGTGGCTAAGAAATTTAGTATCACGATCTGAAACAATAGTATTTGGCACACCATGCAAGCGAATAATTTCACGAAAGAACAAATCAGCAACATTAATAGCATCATCGCTTTTATGACATGGTATAAAGTGTGCCATTTTCGAGAATCTATCCACGACAACAAATATGCTATCCCTCCCCTTCTTTGTTCGAGGTAAACCTAAAACAAAGTCCATAGATATATCCTCCCAAGGAACACTAGGTACAGGCAAAGGCATATATAAACCATGAGGATTGAGTCGTGACTTAGCTTTTTGACATGTAGTGCAGCGAGGAACAAAACGCTCAACATCCCGTCTCATCTTTGGCCAAAAGAAATGTGTAGCAAGTATATCCTCCGTCTTCTTCACGCCAAAGTGTCCCATTAGTTGATGAGGACATCAATACCATTGTTACACCCACAGCCCCTACTGCTATACATACTGGACCAATTACTAGAGCTCGCGCACGCCAATTGAATTACCAGGTACTTTCGTTTCTTGGTAATGATTCTAATGTTCATGAGAATATGATGCTGCCTAAATTGGATACATTTGTTTTGCTTAGAAATGAAGGGCCTAGCTTTGAGAAGGATGAACATTGGAGCAAGAACAAGCATGGAGATGATGGCATGCGCATGGGGGACAAGAACGGAGTTACAAGTGATGATTTCAGGACGTTGAAGCCACCATAATGCATGCATGAAGCCTTGGACGAAATATACAAGATGCTACTTCATAACTTTCGTCCAGAGGCTATTCTAGGTGCTGCGTCACCTTATTATTGGGCCAGGCCCATGTAATTTCGAAATACTTGAGTATAGGCTATTTTTAGAGTCCGTATGTCTGGGGAAACAAGAGATAGGGTTGGTTTCGGACCCCTTCCCCAAGGGCCACGAAATTCCCCCCTCTTCCTCCATATATACAGCCCTTAGGGCGTCGTTTAGACTTTGGGTTTTGTTTAGATTAAAAGTTCGCCATAGCTGCAACTTCGCGTACTTCGTTTGTGTTCAACGACCAGACAAAGGCGTCACAGAACCCCACCTTGATCAATAAAGCATTCATCTTATATTTGCAATATCCAGATTGCAATCTCAGTTTCTTACTTGTTCTTCGTTTGCTCGCAGGAAACAGACCCTCGTGGTCAGGTTGATCATGCTCCGGCGTGGTCAATAACCTCGCACGTTCGTAGTCGGATCGTCAAAGTCGACTTCCATCAAAGCGATATCCATCATCTCATCGAAAGAAGGGACACCTTTGCCTCTATCATTAGTCCTCCTCCATGCGCCTCCTGCAACAACAAAAGATGAATGGAGCTAGCTGGAATGCATAGCTTGTTAGCACGAAACACAAATCCATCGTTAACGACGAACTTGTTCCATGTTCTACCTTCTTTACAATTCTGCAATACATCTTTAAATTCAGCATCATGCACATATTGATCTTTGATGGTCTCCAAACCAAATATTTTAAAGTCAAGTTGTGAAAGCATAGTATAACGACGAGACAATGCATCAGCAATAACATTTTCTTTACCCTTCTTGTGTTTAATGACATAAGGGAAAGTCTCAATGAATTCAACCCATTTAGCATGTCTACGGTTCAGTTTTGCTTGATTTTTAATGTGTTTCAAAGATTCATGATCAGAATGTATAACAAATTCTTTGGGCCATAAATAATGTTGCCATGTTTCTAAAGTCCGAACAAGAGCATATAGTTCTTTATCATAAGTAGAATAATTCAGACTAGGCCCACTCAATTTTTCAGAAAAGTATGCAACAGGTTTACCATCTTGTAATAACACACCTCCTAATCCAATTCCACTAGCATCACATTCAAGCTCAAAAGTCTTATTAAAATCAGGAAGTTGGAGTAAAGGAGCATGTGTCAACTTATCTTTCAATACCATGAAGGCTTCTTCCTGTGCGGTACCCCAAACAAAAGGCACATCCTTCTTTGTAAGCTCGTTGAGAGGTGCAGCAATGGTGCTAAAATCTCTCACAAAACGCCTATAGAAACCAGCGAGTCCAAGAAAACTCCGCACTTGTGTGACCGTTTTGTGCTGCGGCCAACTCTCAATAGCTTCAATCTTGGCTTTATCAACTTCAATTCCCTGTGGAGTAACAACATAGCCAAGAAAAGATACTCGGTCGGTGCAAAAGGTGCACTTCCCAAGGTTACCAAACAAACGTGCATCACGTAGAGCAATAAAAACAGCACGTAAATGTTCCAAATGTTCTTCCAAAGATTTGCTATAAATCAGTATACCATCAAAATAGACTACCACAAATCGTCCAATGAAAGCACGTAAAACTTCGTTCATTAGTCTCATGAAAGTACTAGGTGCATTAGTTAACCCAAAAGGCATGACTAACCACTCATATAAACCAAACTTAGTTTTAAATGCAGTTTTCCATTCATCTCCCAATTTCATATGAATTTGATGGTATCCACTACGCAAATCAACTTTGGAGAATATTGTAGAGCCACTCAATTCATCAAGCATATCATCTAGCCTAGGAATAGGATGACGATAACGAATAGTAATATTATTAATGCCTCTACAATCAACTCACATACGCGACGTACCATCCTTTTTAGGCACTAGTATAATAGGAACAGCACAAGGACTGAGAGATTCGCGTATATAACCTTTGTCGAGCAGCTCCTGTACTTGACGCATAATCTCCTTCGCCTCCTCTGGATTGGTACGGTATGGTGCACGGTTGGGTAGCGATGCACCGGGAATTAAGTCAATTTGATGCTCAATCCCTCGAATAGGTGGTAATCCCGGTGGCACGTCTTGTGGGAAGACGTCAGCGAACTCCTGCAAAATGTTAGTGACAGCAGGGGGCAAAATGGAAGGCACGTCCTCGAATGAAAATAATGCCTCTTTGCACACAAAATCATAGCAAACAGATTTGCTGAAATCTAGCTCATCAATATCAGATTTTGTGGCAAGTAAACATGCACTTTTCAATTTAATTTCAGAAACAACACTAGATGGTTTATTATTAGGTTTCATTTGTTGCTCAAATTCTTTTGCCACAATCTGATTTTCACTCTTATTTTTCTCCTGTTTTGCTTTATTAGCTCTATTAATGTCATCTTTCAAAATGGAATCAGGAGTCATAGGAAGCAAAGTAATATTTTTATCCTTATGAACAAGAGTATACTGATTGTTTCTGCCATGGTGTACAGAATTTTTATCAAATTGCCATGGTCTACCAAGTAATAAGGAACATGCTTGCATGGGTACCACATCACAATCAACATAATCAGCATATGTAGAGATACTAAAATGCACACGAACAGTACGTGTTACCTTAACCTTGCCGCTGTTGTTGAACCATTGGATGTAGTAAGGATGTGGATGTGGTCTTGTGGTGAGAGATAGCTTCTCCACCATCTCCATGCTAGCCAAGTTGTTACAGCTCCCTCCATCTATGATGACGCGAACAGAACGTTCCTTCACAACTCCCTTTGTATGGAACAAATTATGCCTCTGATTTTGCTCTGCTTGTGTGACCTGCACACTCAAAACACGTTGAGCAACTAAACATTCATACCTGTCAGCGTCTTCAGGAGCCATGTATTGCGTCTCATTTTCAGAATCATCTCCACCATGTTCTTCACGTGTAATAAGAGCCAAAGTCTCCTCATCATAGTCACTAGCGGACTCATACCCACCATCCTCAGTAGCAAGCATTACACGCTGAGATTTGCATTCTCTCGCATAATGTCCTCTTCCCTTACAACGACGACAAATAATATCACTTGTGTGCCCTGTTGATGCCATGGAAGAAGAAGAGCTCTGTGCAGGCCCGGCAGGTGCGCTCTTGGCAGATAGTGGTGGTTGTGCCTGCTTTCTTGTATCACGGCTGGAGGTGGAACCTGATGGAGGTGCTGGTGCAGTGGAAGTAGAAGATGCACGCGGTGTCCATGATGAAGGTCGACCTGCAGAAAAGTTAGTTCGCGCCAATGGCTGTCGATCCTGCACTTCACGTTCAGCTTTACAAGCAAGATGGAATAAACGAGTGATATTATTATAATCCTTATACTCTAGAATGGTCTGAATCTCTTTATTTAATCCACCCATAAAACGTGCAAGCATAGCTTCATTCTCCTCAACAATACCACATCTAATCATGCCAGTTTGTAATTCCTGATAATATTCTTCTACAGAATTTTTCCCTTGTCTTAAGCGCTGCAATTTTTGAAGTAATTCACGTTGATAATATGGTGGAACCCAACGAGTACGCATAGCAGTTTTCAAAGCAGCCCAAGTAGCTGCAACAGGATATAATCTACAATGTTCAGACCACCAAACACATGCAAAGCTAGTGAAAGCACAAACAGCAGCAGGAACACGTCTCTCCTCAGGATATTGTAAACATGTAAGTCGTTGTTCAGTTTCTAACTCCCAAGATATATATCAGGAACATATCTACCCTCAAATGGTGGAATATTCAATTTCGGTTTAGGGAGATGGTCATGATCTCGTACCTGAGGTGGTGGTGCCGGCCTACCGTTGCGAATATATACCTGAGGTCGACCTGCTGGTGGTGGTGCTGGTGGCTGCACGTAGTTCTGATTTTGATCAACCTCATCCTCATAATCGCCCGCATAATCGTCATCCTCCTCAGCCGCCGCAGTAGCAGGAGCCAAAGAAGCATCAACAGTAGGTGCAGCGGCACCCGAATTTTGACCTGTCAGTTGGAACGCGCTGTGCTCGTCCCACTTGATTTGGAAGGCGGCGTTGGAGATGTGGTTGTTGTTGTTGTAGCGGTGCGACATGTGTAGCCGGTGGTGGTTGGGGAAGACGCTTGAGTAATTCAGTAAACTTGTTATCCAGCTTTGTCTCGAACGACTTCTCCACGGCATCTATCTTCTCCATAGCCTCTTCAAATCTGTTTAGCACATCTCCCACCTGGCTACTCATCATTTGCTGAAATTTATCATGCAACTCCTTGTTCGTCATGTTCTCCCAATCAGTCTCATCGGCTTGTGATCCTGCCATAGTTAGCAGCAATAGAAACACAAAAGAATATGATCCTGCAAACTACTAGGAAGTGGTGGTGATGGTGGTGTGTCACAAAACCTTGAAGCGAATCTCAAATTCTTACCAGTTCTTACCCAGCAGCAGGTGGTGATCGGCAACCGTTGTAGTCAAAACCCTCAAAGCTTGGATAGAGCGATTACCAGGGAGAGTCAAACGCACGATGTAGATGTATGTGGAGCTGGGAAGGCTTATAATATGGTAGCACAAATGGTCTGTAATAATCAATTCAGAGATGCAAAGTTGAAAAAACGCTCAACGACGGTACTGTGCTGGTCCTAGGCTAGACCGTGCTAGAGACGCGAGCCTAGAACACTAACAAAATCACGGCGCTGCACGTAAACAAGGGAAAAGCACACTCTGGAATTTTTTTTTTGCTTTTTTTTCGCTCTCTTTTTTTTGCGAAAAATCCTATAATGGCGAGTGTCTCAAAACTCTTCCCAGGTCAAACTGACAGGATGGGCACAAAATTTTGTTGTCTATTTTTTTCAGAAATCAGGGCAGGGACGACGAAAAAGTGCGACAAAAAATCACTATGATGGCGAGTGTCTCAAAACACTCCCCGGGACCTAAAAATAGGATAGGGAAAAAATATTTTTGGTTGCCGAAATTTTGGCCTAAAAACTGCCCGGGGGTCTCCAGACTCTTTTTTTTTCGAGACCTACTCAGGCAAGGAAACACGAAACGGAAAATAGATGGATCTCTAAAACAAACTGAATATGAAAAGAACTCGGATTGGTGGTGGATATATGGTGGTAGGATATGGTAGCGGTGGTGGTATATGGATACGGATCGGTAGTGGTATATGGATACGGATTGGTGGTGGTATATGGATACGGATTCAGAACGGTGGCGGATAAGCAATGGTGGTAGATGGCAAGGCGATGATGATGGTGCGGCGGCCGCGTGACAACTTATGACAAGAACTCGAAACTCTAAAAGACTAGACTCTAAGACCAGCAACTTGACACGACGATGAAACCGCAAATTCAACAAAGCAAAAACCCTAAAAAGATTATGCAAAGGCTCAGATTGGTTCGGATATACTGAACTAACCCTAATTTTTTTATGGCTTTTTCGTGGACTGTAGGTATGAAGAACAGACTCGATCTAAACTACGAAAAACTGTAAAATCTCACCGAGCAACCTGGAAAGCTGATACCACTTGATAGAGGCAAAGGTGTCCAGTCTTTCGATGAGATGATGGATATCGCTTTGATGGAAGTCGACTTTGACGATCCGACTACAAACGTGCGAGGACGTCGCGCCTTAGCAATCGCTAAACCAACTCCGAGAGGTTATTGACCACGCCGGAGCACGATCAACCTGACCACGAGGGTCTGTTTCCTGCGAGCAAACGAAGAACAAGCAAGAAACTGAGATTGCAATCTGGATATTGCGAATATAAGATGAAAGCTTTATTGATCAAGGTGGGGTTCTGTGACGCCTTTGTCTGGTCGTTGAACACAAACGAAGTACGCGAAGTTGCAGCTATGGCGAACTTTTAATCTAAACAAAACCCAAAGTCTAAACGGTGCCCTAAGGGCTGTATATATGGAGGAAGAGGGGGGAATTTCGTGGCCCTTGGAGAAGGGGTCCGAAACCAACCCTATCTCTTGTTTCCCCACACACACGGACTCTAAAAACAGCCTATACTTATGTATTTCGAAATTACATGGTCCTGGCCCAATAATAAGGTGACGCAGCACCTAAAATAGCCTCTGGACGAAAGTTATGAAGTAGCATCTTGTATATTTCGTCCAAGGCTTCATGCACGCATTATGGTGGCTTCAACGTCCTGAAATCATCACTTGTAACTCCGTTCTTGTCCCCCATGCGCATGCCATCATCTCCATGCTTGTTCTTGCTCCAATGTTCATCCTTCTCAAAGCTAGGCACTTCATTTGTAAGCAAAACAAATGTATCCAATTTAGGCAGCATCATATTCTCATGAACATTAAAATCATTACCAAGAAATGAAAGTACCTGGTAATTTAATTGGCGTGCGCGAGCTCTAGTAATTGGTCCAGTATGTATAGCAGCAGGGGCTGTGGGTGTAACAATGGTATTGATGTCCTCATCATCCTCCCCTTCTTGAAATGAAGTCGTCCTCGACGGAAGCTCATCTCCCTCACCCAAATAAGGCTTCAAATCTGCAATGTTAAGAGTGGGACTAACCCCAAAATCTGCAGGCAGCTCAAGTTTATATGCATTATCATTTATTTTCTCTAACACCTTAAAAGGACCATCAGCACGTGGCATTAGCTTTGATTTGCGCAAATCAGGAAATCTATCCTTACGCAAATGTAACCAAACAAGATCTCCAGGTGCAAACACAACATGTTTTCTACCCTTATCTCCAGCAAGTTTATATTTAGCATTCATACGCTCAATGTTTTCCTTAGTTAACTCATGCATTTTTAAGATCAATTCAGCACGTTGTTTAGCATCAAAATTAACCTTCTCCGAAGATGGAAGAGGCAACAAATCAATAGGTGCACGAGGTAGGAAACCATACACAATTTCAAAAGGGCACATCTTAGTAGTAGAATGCAATGAACGATTATAAGCAAACTCAATATGAGGCAAGCATTCTTCCCACATTTTCTTATTATTCTTCAAAACAGCACTAAGCATAGTAGACAATGTTCTATTGACTACTTCAGTTTGTCCATCAGTTTGGGGGTGACAAGTAGTACTAAAAAGCAGTTTAGTCCCCAACTTAGCCCATAAACATCTCCAAAAGTGGCTAAGAAATTTAGTATCACGATCTGAAACAATAGTATTTGGCACACCATGCAAGCGAATAATTTCACGAAAGAACAAATCAGCAACATTAACAGCATCATCGCTTTTATGACATGGTATAACGTGTGCCATTTTCGAGAATCTATCCACGACAACAAATATGCTATCCCT
Source organism: Triticum aestivum (assembly GCF_018294505.1). Lineage (NCBI taxonomy): Eukaryota > Viridiplantae > Streptophyta > Magnoliopsida > Poales > Poaceae > Triticum > Triticum aestivum. Next base: position 339,285,704 of record NC_057814.1, read on the forward strand.
CCCCTTCTTTGTTCGAGGTAAACCTAAAACAAAGTCCATAGATATATCCTCCCAAGGAACACTAGGTACAGGCAAAGGCATATATAAACCATGAGGATTGAGTCGTGACTTAGCTTTTTGACATGTAGTGCAGCGAGCAATAAAACGCTCAACATCCCGTCTCATCTTTGGCCAAAAGAAATGTGTAGCAAGTACGTCCTCCGTCTTCTTCACGCCAAAGTGTCCCATTAATCCTCCTCCATGCGCCTCCTGCAACAACAAAAGACGAACGGAGCTAGCTGGAATGCATAGCTTGTTAGCACGAAACACAAATCCATCGTTAACAACAAACTTGTTCCACATTCTTCCTTGATAGAGGCAAAGGTGTCCCGTCTTTCGATGAGATGGTGGATTTCGCTTTGGTGGAAGTCGACTTTGACGATCCGACTACGAACGTGCGAGGACGTCGCGCCTTAGCAATCGCTAAACCAACTCCGAGAGGTTATTGACCACGCCGGAGCACGATCAACCTGACCACGAGGGTCTGTTTCCTGCGAGCAAACGAAGAACAAGCAAGAAACTAAGATTGCAATCTGGATATTGCGAATATAAGATGAAAGCTTTATTGATCAAGGTGGCGTTCTGTGACGCCTTTGTCTGGTCGTTGAACACAAACGAAGTACGCGAAGTTGCAGCTATGGCGAACTTTTAATCTAAACAAAACCCAAAGTCTAAACGATGCCCTAAGGGCTGTATATATGGAGGAAGAGGGGGGAATTTCGTGGCCCTTGGTGGAGGGGTCCGAAATCAACCCTATCTCTTGTTTCCCCACACATACGGACTCTAAAAATAGCCTATACTTATGTATTTCGAAATTACATGGGCCTGGCCCAATAATAAGGTGACGCAGCACCTAAAATAGCCTCGGGACGAAATTTATGAAGTGGCATCTTGTATATTTCGTCCAAGGCTTCATGCACCCATTATGGTGGCTTCAAAGTCCTGAAATCATCACTTGTAACTCCATTCTTGTTCTTGCTCCAATGTTCATCCTTCTCCAAGCTAGGCCCTTCATTTGTAAGCAAAACAAATGTATTCAATTTAGGCAGCATCATATTCTCATGAACATTAGAATCATTACCAAGAAACGAAAGTACCTGGTAATTTAGTTGGCGTGCACGAGCTCTAGTAATTGGTCCAGTATGTATAGCAGCAGGGGCTGTGGGTGTAACAATTGTATTGATGTCCTCATCATCCTCCCCTTCTTGAAATGAAGTCGTCCTCGACGGAAGTTCATCTTCCTCACCCAAATAAGGCTTCAAATCTGCAATGTTAAAAGTGGGACTAACCCCAAAATCTGCAGGCAGCTCAAGTTTATATGCATTATCATTTATTTTCTCTAACACCTTAAAAGGACCATCAGCACGTGGCATTAGCTTTGATTTGCGCAAATCAGGAAATCTATCCTTACGCAAATGTAACCAAACAAGATCTCCAGGTGCAAACACAACATGTTTTCTACCCTTATCTCCAGCAAGTTTATATTTAGCATTCATACGCTCAATGTTTTCCTTAGTTAACTCATGCATTTTTAAGATCAATTTAGCACGTTGTTTAGCATCAAAATTAACCTTCTCCGAAGATGGAAGAGGCAACAAATCAATAGGTGCACGAGGTAGGAAACCATACACAATTTCAAAAGGGCACATCTTAGTAGTAGAATGCAATGAACGATTATAAGCAAACTCAATATGAGGCAAGCATTCTTCCCACATTTTCTTATTATTCTTCAAAACAGCCCTAAGCATAGTAGACAATGTTCTATTGACTACTTCAGTTTGTCCATCAGTTTGGGGGTGACAAGTAGTACTAAAAAGCAGTTTAGTCCCCAACTTAGCCCATAAACATCTCCAAAAGTGGCTAAGAAATTTAGTATCACGATCTGAAACAATAGTATTTGGCACACCATGCAAACGAATAATTTCATGGAAGAACAAATCAGCAACATTAACAGCATCATCGCTTTTATGACATGCTATAAAGTGTGCCATTTTTGAGAATCTATCCACGACAACAAATATGCTATCCCTCCCCTTCTTTGTTCGAGGTAAACCTAAAACAAAGTCCATAGATATATCCTCCCAAGGAACACTAGGTACAGGCAAAGGCATATATAAACCATGAGGATTGAGTCGTGACTTAGCTTTTTGACATGTAGTGCAGCGAGCAACAAAACGCTCAACATCCCGTCTCATCTTTGGCCAAAAGAAATGTGTAGCAAGTACGTCCTCCGTCTTGTTCACACCAAAGTGTCCCATTAATCCTCCTCCATGCGCCTCCTGCAACAACAAAAGACGAAGAGAGCTAGCTGGAATGCATAGCTTGTTAGCACGGAACACAAATCCATCATTAACGACAAACTTGTTCCAGGTTCTTCCTTCTTTACGATTCTGCAAAACATCTTTAAAATCAGCATCATGCACATATTGATCTTTGATGGTCTCCAAACCAAATATTTTGAAGTCAAGTTGTGACAGCATAGTATAGCGACGAGACAATGCATCAGCAATAACATTTTCTTTACCCTTCTTGTGTTTAATGACATAAGGGAAAGTTTCAATGAATTCAACCCATTTAGCATGTCTACGATTCAGTTTAGCTTGACTTTTAATATGTTTCAAAGATTCATGATCAGAATGTATAACAAATTCTTTGGGCCATATATAATGTTGCCATGTTTCTAAAGTCCGAACAAGAGCATATAGTTCTTTATCATAAGTAGAATAATTCAGACTAGGCCCACTCAATTTTTCAGAAAAGTATGCAACAGGTTTACCATCTTGTAATAACACACCTCCTAATCCAATTCCACTAGCATCACATTCAAGCTCAAAAGTCTTATTGAAATCAGGAAGTTGGAGTAAAGGAGCATGTGTCAACTTATCTTTCAATACCGTGAAGGCTTCTTCCTGTGCGGTACCCCAAACAAAAGGCACATCCTTCTTTGTAAGCTCGTTGAGAGGTGCAGCAATGGTGCTGAAATCTCTCACAAAACGCCTATAGAAACCAGCGTGGCCAAGGAAACTCCTCACTTGTGTGACCGTTTTGGGCTGCGGCCAACTCTCAATAGCTTCAATCTTGGCTTTATCAACTTCAATTCCCTGTGGAGTAACAACATAGCCAAGAAAAGATACTCGGTCGGTGCAAAAGGTGCACTTCCCAAGGTTACCAAACAAACGTGCATCACGTAGAGCAATAAAAACAGCACGTAAATGTTCCAAATGTTCTTCCAAAGATTTGCTATAAATCAGTATATCATCAAAATAGACTACCACAAATCGTCCAATAAAACACGTAAAACTTCGTTCATTAGTCTCATGAAAGTACTAGGTGCATTAGTTAACCCAAAAGGCATGACTAACCACTCATATAAACCAAACTTAGTTTTAAATGCTGTTTTCCATTCATCTCCCAGTTTCATACGAATTTGATGGTATCCACTACGCAAATCAACTTTGGAAAATATTGTAGAGTCACTCAATTCATCAAGCATATCATCTAGCCTAGGAATAGGATGACGATAACGAATAGTAATGTTATTAATGCCTCTACAATCAACACACATACGCGATGTACCATCCTTTTTAGGCACAAGTATAATAGGAACAGCACAAGGACTAAGAGATTCGCGTATATAACCTTTGTCGAGCAGCTCCTGTACTTGACGCATAATCTCCTTCGTCCCTCTGGATTGGTACGGTATGGTGCACGGTTGGGTAGCGATGCACTGGGAATTAAGTCAATTTGATGCTCAATCCCTCGAATAGGTGGTAATCCCGGTGGCACGTCTTGTGGAAAGACGTCAGTGAACTCCTGCAAAATGTTAGTGACAGCAGGGGGCAAAGAGGAAGGCACGTCCTCGAATGAAAATAATGCCTCTTTGCACACAAAAGCATAGCAAACAGATTTGTTGAAATCTAGCTCATCAATATCAGATTTTGTGGCAAGTAAACATGCACTTTTCAATTTAATTTCAGAAACAACACTAGATGATTTATTATTAGGTTTCATTTGTTGCTCAAATTCTTTTGCCACAATCTGATTTTCACTCTTATTTTTCTCCTGTTTTGCTTTATTAGCTCTATTAATGTCATCTTTCAAAATGGAATCAGGAGTCATAGGAAGCAAAGTAATATTTTTATCCTTATGAACAAGAGTATACTGATTGTTTCTACCATGGTGTACAGAGTTTTTATCAAATTGCCATGGTCTACCAAGTAATAAGGAACATGCTTGCATGGGTACCACATCACAATCAACATAATCAGCATATGTAGAGATACTAAAATGCACACGAGCAGTACGTGTTACCTTAACCTTGCCGCTGTTGTTCAACCATTGGACGTAGTAAGGATGTGGATGTGGTCTTGTGGTGAGAGATAGCTTCTCCACCATCTCCATGCTAGCGGGGTTTAGAGGGGTTTTGAGCTGGTCAACGGGGTTTGATGAGGACATCAATACCATTGTTACACCCACAGCCCCTGCTGCTATACATACTGGACCAATTACTAGGGCTCGCGCACGCCAATTAAATTACCAGGTACTTTCATTTCTTGGTAATGATTTTAATGTTCATGAGAATATGATGCTGCCTAAATTGGATTCATTTGTTTTGCTTACAAATGAAGGGCCTAGCTTGGAGAAGGATGAACATTGGAGCAAGAACAAGCATGGAGATGATGGCATGCGCAAGGGGAACAAGAACGGAGTTACAAGTGATGATTTCAGGACGTTGAAGCCACCATAATGCGTGCATGAAGCCTCGGACGAAATATACAAGATGCTACTTCATAACTTTCATCCAGAGGCTATTCTAGGTGCTGCGTCACCTTATTATTGGGCCAGGCCCATGTAATTTCGAAATACTTGAGTATAGGCTGTTTTTAGAGTCCGTATGTGTGGGGAAACAAGAGATAGGGTTGGTTTCGGACCCCTTCCCCAAGGGCCACGAAATTCCCCCCCTCTTCCTCCATATATACAGCCCTTAGGGCGTCGTTTAGACTTTGGGTTTTGTTTAGATTAAAGTCCGCCATAGCTGCAACTTCGCGTACTTCGTTTGTGTTCAACGACCAGACAAAGGCGTCACAGAACCCCACCTTGATCAATAAAGCTTTCATCTTATATTCGCAATATCTAGATTGCAATCTCAGTTTCTTGCTTGTTCTTCGTTTGCTCGCAGGAAATAAACCCTCATGGTCAGGTTGATCGTGCTCCGGTGTGGTCAATAACCTCTCGGAGTTGGTTTAGCGATTGCTAAGGCGCGACGTCCTCGCACGTTCGTAGTCGGATCGTCAAAGTCGACTTCCACCAAAGCGATATCCATCATCTCATCGAAAGACGGGACACCTTTGCCTCTATCAATAATCATATATATGAGAAGGTAGGTATATGTATTCTATGACCAAGAGCGACCCAGAAAATTGCAAGGAGAATCTACTGAGTTTGCTACGAAGGACACTCCTACAGCAAAAACAGTAGCAACACATGTAGTACTATAAGAAATTTAGCTCTGTTAAAGGTAACTAACTACCAGAGTCAAAAAATAGTAGGATTCGTAATCAAAACCCGACTTAGTAGGATTTGTAATCAAAACCTGACTTAAGGTACTAACCACTATTGTTGTTGACAAAGGAATCGCAACTTCGGATCAGAATAAATGAATTTCAACTTAAAACCATAAAGGATGAATCTCCATCAGTGCCATGTGGGATGTGGCTGCAAAGAGCATGTCAAGAACCAAGTGGAGAGAGAGAGAGAGCAGGAGATGGACCTATAGGTCATCGGCAATTAGTACAACGACATCCTTGATGGTGCCCTCTTGTACATGGTGATGGTGGTGTCTTCACCAGTTAAGGTAAGCCATGACCTCGTCTGGCTCCAGTGGCGACCTGCAAGCCAAGGCGATGGAAAGAGCATCGATCAGAGAGAGAGAGAGAGAGACCAACAGCAGAAAAAAAGAACAAATAATATAGGACAATACAAATAAAAAAACTTAATTTATAGTCCAAAAAATTAATCATCAAGTAAATTAACTCAATCAATTAATACTACTTTCGGGCAAAAGACCTGAGCCTTAAGCATAATATAAACACCAAACTATATGGACCCATTCAAGATTCTGGTGCACAATCAATCATGACTTTGATGTGATTTTGACAGCATGAATCAGACCAAAAGTACATTCATTTACTGAGCTAGCCACCTTTTGTGAATCTTCATAAAGAATCATGCATAAGAAGAGTAGTAGGGGAAACTTGGCAAACATCAATCTTTCCTTACGCTGTATTTTGAAGAGTTTGGTCGTCTACGCAGAACAATTAGCAGTGCAATCCTGCAACCAACCTTCTTTTTGATATCCCATGTTGTGCATCTAGCTCCGCCTGTTGCTCAGCCTCGGCTGTGCTGCCAAGGAAAGAGAGCACCCATGTTAGCTTCCCAAGTCAGAGGATGTAAGATAAAGTTCAGGAGGCAGAACACAATTTGAAATTAGCTAGAACAAAAACTATTTATTAAAACAAGGCTTAGTAAATTAGATTGCACGCAGCTTGAGGGAGACATAAAATTACTTGCCACACACGTGTGCACACACACATAGCTAAACAAACTAATAAATGAATACCAATGACATAACTGCTCGGAAATTCTACAAGATCATCACGATTATTTCAGCGCTCACATGAAACTAAAGAATGTGGTGGTCAACATTTGCATCTTTCAGAACATAAACGGTAAAGTTCGATTGATACTTACTATTTTCATAAATCAACGTGGTGGTCAACATTTGCATCTTTCAGAACATAAACAGTCATAAATCAACGTGGTGGTCAACATTTGCATCTTTCAGAACATAAACAGTCAAGTTCGATTGATACTTACTATTTTCATAAATCAACGTGGATGCTAGACCATCTAGCTCTAAAACTTCCTCTTGCAAGACTCCTTCCTATGCCCACCCGTTCTATGCATTACAGGCTTCATTAAAACTCATCCCCTCTTCCCACATATGAAGATAAATGTCCAACGATGCTAGTACAACAGAAGCTGAAGCTCAAGTAATCAGTTGCTATCAAATCAAACCTTCAATACTGAATTAGAGTACATTTTCATAAAACTTTCTCCAGACTCACATTTGAAAGGTAGCAAATAACTGCAATAATAGGTAGCCAACAAAACATCAAATTCCAAGTGTTTCCACTCACAGTTTCACAGACATACAATAGTCCAACGATGCTATCTAACCATTAAGTAAGTTAAATCTAATAATTAGTCCAATTAATAGATCCAGAACCCGAGCAAAAGGCATAAACTAACTTGATGGGTGAGACACATTCATGAAAAAAATACCAAAGTCGCGGAAGGAAGAATTTAGAAAATAAGGAGAAACCAAGCAGACATTCTTGAAGAAGCTAGGAAATCCGCACCTTGTCATGCACAAAATACCAATCATATAATGCGAACTGCGAGCAAGAGCTTGCCAACAATAATAGGAAACCAAACTATAAATCAGCACGACAGAACATAGCATGTAGGATTCAATATCCATTTTAAATTATTCAACATCACGCAGTTAAGCAAGCATTAGAGCAAAACACATACCAAAGATCTAGTGAGTTTCACATGGAAGAATGTGAACTTAATAAACATGATAGAGGTGTAGATAGAGAACGGTGTTGCATAAGATGGTGAAATACCTGTACAGATCTTTAGCAATGTAAACTTTACAATTTTTGCACACTTGACTTTGTCAAAGTGTCTTTAGTGATGCCGAACAGTGTCACATCTAGAATAAAAACAATCACAAAGAAATTTTAGAAATAACCAAAGTTGCGGAAAAAAGAATTGAACAAATCAGCATAGGGAAGCAGGTGGATGCGTCCGCAAAGTCGGTGTTGATCTTTTTGCATTAGCAAGATTATTAAAGCAACAATGATTAGCTTATTTTTTGTTTCGCGGACGTCCTGGACGCGTCCGCTTGCATCCCTAAATCAGCGCAAACTAAACAGACAAGGTTGCAGAAGCTAAGAAATCCAACTACATAAAGTTGACAGTCAATATAAATCTACACTCGAGAGGAATCCCTATAGCACCTAATATTTCTATCTTTAAAGAAAAACTATTTAGCAAATGCATCTCAGTGAAGCTACAAATGAGAGTCTCCTAGCATTCCTATCATGAAGAAATTTTAGATGTCATTCAAAATATTTTAGTGGTACCATCTATAGTTGAAAGGGGGTCATTTTGGGACTAACATACATGTAGCTACCACACGATTATCATGCATGGTGGTTTAACAACATTCTGAAATCAAATGCACACAACATGTATCACATGTCCTGATTTCTAAAGCTAAATTAAACTTGACCAATATATGCAAAACAAATAACATATTTTTGTGAAAATATCATGCAGGCCACTTGGTGTCGTGCTGATGAGGACATCAATACCATTGTTACACCCACAACCCCTACTACTATACATACTTGACCGATTACTAGAGCTCGCGCACGCCATTTAAATTACCAGGTACTTTCGTTTCTTGGTAATGATTCTAATGTTCATGAGAATATGATGCTGCCTAAATTGGATACATTTGTTTTGCTTACAAATGAAGGGCCTAGCTTGGAGAAGGATGAACATTGGAGCAAGAACAAGCATGGAGTTGATGCATGCGCAAGGGAGACAAGAACAGAATTTCAAGTGATGATTTCAGGACTTTGAAGCCACCATAATGAGTGCATGAAGCCTTGGACGAAATATACAAGATGCCACTTCATAATTTTCGTCCAGAGGCTATTCTAGGTGTTGCGTCACCTTATTTTGGGCCAGGCCCATGTAATTTCGAAATACTTCAATATAGGTTGTTTTTATAGCCCGTATGTGTGGGGAAACAAGAGTTAGGGTGGGTTTCGGACCCCTCCTCCAAGGGCCACGAAATCCCCCCCCCTCTTCCTCCATATATACAGCCCCTAGGGCATCGTTTAGACTTTGGGTTTTGTTTAGATTAAAAGTTCGCCATAGCCGCAACTTCGCGTACTTCGTTTGTGTTCAACGACCAGACAAAGGCGCCACAGAACCCCACCTTGATCAATAAAGCTTTCCTCTTATATTCGCAATATCGAGATTGCAAACTTAGTTTCTTGCTTGTTCTTCGTTTGCCTGCAGGAAACAGACCTTCGTGGTCAGGTTGATCGTGCTCCGGCGTGGTCAATAACCTCTCGGAGTTGGTTTAGCGATTGCTAAGGTGCGACGTCCTCGCACGTTCGTAGTCGGATCATCAAAGTCGACTTCCTCCAAAACGATAGCCACCATCTCATCGAAAGACGGGACACCTTTGCCTCTATCACGTGTTATTTGAGATAAAATCTAGGCATACAAGTATAACTTAGGAGAGAAGCACTCTGTTCTCCCTTTCTTCCTATGTCGTTCGACCAATCAAATGATGGCTCAAAGCGAAATCCAACAAATAGAAAGGAAAGGAGAGGGATCTCTCACCCAGAGAAGGGAGTTTGGGGGGCGACAACACGCAAGAACAACAACTATGACAACTGGAGCAGGTGTCGTCATAAACATACACATATGCATGCCTAGCCATATCCTTGGTATCTGTAGAAATCGTCAGGGAGTCATATATTAAATGACAAATAGGTATACTACAGGTAATTCAAGAAATCTATACAACCTAAAAAAGTAAGGGAGGTATACTGCTGTCCTCCCTTGAGAATCGTCCCTGAATAATAGGCTGTAGCAAGATAATGGTTCAATAAAGAAGCACGGGTTCACTGTAAGATTTGATAGTGATCACCTCCTCCCTCTTTGTTTACTAATCCAATGACCGCAGGAATGGATAGCTGCCTCCACCGCACAAATCCCTGGAACAACACGAAAGACAAGATTTGGATATAAAATTTGTGTGGAAATCCAACCAATCGAGGTCCTTCCAAAACCAATCAAGATTATCAAGGCCGTGTGCCGCCAGGATCTCTTTTTATGGACGGGAATGAGGAGGGGGTCACCTTGGCTTGATGCTAGTCTTGTGTTCCTCCCATCGATGGCAATGGCGTGCTCCTCCGGGTGAAGCAGTTGCGCAAGCGACAACCTCCACTCCTCGGGATGATGGCAACACACGAGCTCGACGGGGCGAACTCGACGCAGGAGTGGCGACCGAGCAGCGGGTCTTCCCTCTTGGCGCTAGAGGAGAAGGGGTGCTGGGGTGGCGAGAGGGAGCCGACGGAGAGGACGCTCATCGGCGGCAGGGAGGGAGAAGTCCTGCTGAGCAGAGAGAGGGAGAGAAGAAGGGGAAGGCGCGAGGGCGCGGAGAGGGGGCGACGACGCGGGCGGGAAGGAGGGGAAGGCGCGAGGACGCTGAGCGGGGGCGACGGCACAAGGGCGAGCTGGGGCGACGGCGCGGGCGGGGAGGAGGGGAAGGCGCGAGGGTGAGCGGGGGCAACGGCGCGGTAGGGAGCACGCGCGCGGTTAGGTTTCCAGAGAAGATCGAGAGAGGGAGAGGAAGAGGATGCGAGAGGAGCGGCGGCTAGGGTTACACACGGGCTGCTGCCTTTTATACGCGTGCGTGTGTAAAGACGAGAATGCCCTCGGTGGGGCACGGAATTTACAGGCAGTGGCACCATTGTAGCAGTGTTTGTGTCGATCCGACAGCCCGGATCGATCCATCTCGCAATCCGACGGCCGAGATCATCCCATCAAAACATCCGACGGTCGAAAGTCGTTTGGACAGGCAATCGGACGGTCTAGAGTGCAAGTGCCCTGAGAAGGCTTCATTTTGGCTCCCAATCTAACAATGGGATGTGATCGTGCTATGGGCTTGATGGCCCTATCTACATGTATGTTGATTGTTTTCTTAGAGAGCTCGCTTTGTTAGTAACCACCTAATGCATGCAGCCACAACGAACCCTTCTTTTCTTACACAAGCCACAAATATGTAGCCACCTAGCTAGTGGATGCGGCCACAACATATTTGTTCAATTTATTTGTCGTAGCAAAACGGGTTCTAAATCGAGGAGACAAGTGTGCGAGGAGGAACCAGCGGCAGCGACCGTCGCTGCATCCATGGCGGCTGGCGTGCACGAAAGCGGCTGGTCAGTGCATCGTGGCGGCATGCATCAGCGCATTCAGGCTCAGTCGGCGCATGCAGGCTCGGTCGGCGCATCGTCGCATGCATGCATGCTTGTTGGGTGCATGCATAGCAGGCTTCTGTCGTGGCGGCGCGCGCAGGCGTTTAATGCAAGGGACGGCCCAACGGTCGAACAGCTACACCCCCAACGTGGCCCCACTCGTCAGAGTTAACGATCAAAGCACTGACCCGACGGCGACGTCCGTTGTGACCTCTTCTTAGGGTTTCGGGTAAGGGAGTAGGGAAAAGTGAGCAAAAGTTAAGAGCGTGGGGATGGATGAATAGAGCTAAGGAACCAGGGGCGCAGATGTAAAAAACCCTTTTAAAATAGTGCATGAACAAATTTTAAAGTAGGTTATTTCCTTTGTATGTACAATATTTATAACACGCATATATTTAGACGTTATTTTTATTGCTGAAATTGTAATTTACATATACTATCTACAAGTTTCTAGGACATTAAAACTAGTTATTCACGGTAGATGTGTACACGTGCAGGTTCTAGTGGCTAGAACGTCTTGTATGCTACTCTTTGTTTGTGGGTTAGAGAACTGGCGACCACACTTTTTCCTGTAGAAAGAATAAATGTGATTTAAGCTCCACGTCTAATACATGTAGGTTTGCTATCCATACATGAGGTGGGAACGTGAAGGTTAGATTGGTTAGACTGGCTTGTGTTGTGATCGTTGGTTGGGGTTCGAGAATAGGCGTCCTTATTTTTTTGTTTTAATTTTCGTACCATTATCCAGTATAATGGTTAGCTTTTCTGTAAATAAAAAAAGCAAGAGAGTTTTATGTAAAATACGTTTCAGTGGTCGGCTTATTCCACAAATAAAAAAATGTGAGGGTGTTTTGTGCAAAAATGAGTAGGCCGAGCGCCATCACTGACTGACAGGTGGGGCGCATATGTATTTTGTGACTGTATTTGCACGTGATGTCAAGTTAGGTGACCACAAATCCGTATTTTTAAAGTTCTAGCACCAAACTGAATATCGAGCGCAAGTTGTATGACTTCAGGGGATATTACGTCTCTGTAAATACTGTAGCGATCCCAGTAGCACTTGCCACGTGTCGGCACGCAATTGGCTGAACCTGTTGCTGTGCGCGTGCTCACCAGAAATAGAGGAAAACGGCGGCGGCTTCGGGTGTGGGTTGCGGCGATGCTCTGGTGACCATCTAACTTGGGGAAGTGCACGAGGAGGTGCGTACTGGAGAAGCTTGAGCAAGTGCACCTCTCGAGAGCTCGGGGCATCTTGATGCGGCGGAGAAGTGCAACGACGATGGGTGGCGCTCCGGTGACATCGGGCGACCTTGGGAGCTTGAATCCGAGCATGTGCTAAGGGGAAAGATGGTCAGGGAGATGCGGCGCACAAGGAGATTTACGAACGAACAGAGGAGGCAGGGGGCGGCTCACTGTCGCCGGATTTGGCCGTGGAAGGAAGCTCGGTTGGCGAAGCTTTGTGAGGTTCGTGCGCTATCAGAGAGGGGGTTAGGGATCGGGCGCATCGAGTGTGGTCCCTGTCGTGGCGGCGCTGTCGTCCCTGAACAGGAGACTGAGCGGGAGGTGGAAGGAGGTAAGGTGGGGTCGGGGTGTCAGTCGCTCGGAGGGAACCAAGGGGAGGCAGACAGGTGGGGCGCGGCGCTGACCTGGGCGGGCAGCCTCAGTGAGGTGGGTCGGCATGCTGCCACTTGCCGGGCTGGGCCTTGGGCGCTGCTGCTCGCTGCGCTGCGCTGAAGTGGGCCGACCTGCTGCGCTGCACTGCGCGCGAGCGGAATATAGCCTTTAGTCCGTTATTTTTTTACAGAAATCATTTTGGCTCCAAAATTGTACCAAAACATTTTATATATAAAAAAGCTATATTCCGCTCAAAAAAACAAATATAGTTACATACAGCATAGTGAACATTTTTCCAGTCCAAAATACTTATATAAAATACATATAATATTTTCATAAACTTTAATTTGACACTCATAAAATGTCCCATAAAAACATTCTTTTTCAACTCCGAGGAAAAATTCAAATAAGATTTAAATCATTGCCAACTCTTTTGTGTTGAAAGAGTCATATTACCTTCTCTCAATTTTTTTGGTTGGATTTGTTTTAAATGTTGAAACCAAAATAAGAGAATATTAAATGATTCACCAAATATCATTCTTTGAGGAAGTCATGTCATCCTCTCTCATATATGAATTGGAAATATTATGAATATTCTCATAGTTCAAAATAAGACCGAAAGGAATATTCAGGAAGTCATTTTTATTCCCTCTCATTTGAATATTCAATAAATCCAAAATAAGATGCAAATGGAAAATTGGGAAAGTCCTTTTATTCCCTCTCAATAAAATATTCATTTAACACCAAAAGTTTCAAATCCTAGTCAAAATTTACAAACAACAAGCAACACAAGCCAATTTTAAATCAATTCTATTTAAATAATTAACATTACAAAATTTAGAATTTTAGGATGTTACAACAGTTCAACACAACATGCTCCTCGCGTGTGACCCAGATGGTGCATACTAATCATCCATCCACAATTTCTGTCCAGGATGAAAAACTGCACAGCAAGCCCCAGATGGTGCATACTAATCCTTCTTTTCACAGCAATAATGAGAAGTCATCACAAGTAATATGGATCAAAGGGAGTAGCAATCTTTACCAGATGGTATTGACAGACATTCTTTGTTAATATATGAATCTGAGAAAGGATGTACATTTCAACACATATGTAGACAAACCCGCTCTACATCACCGTCGCTTTCAGAGATCAGTGACAGGTATTGCACCCATACACACTTGACAGGGAAGAACCATCTTTCAGCATCATCACAATGTCCAAATTGTGGCAGCTGAAATTATAAATAAAGAGAACTTGATCATCTAAATACTGTGAGCGAGATCTTCAGATTTACTATCCAGGTGTTCTGACAAGAAAAACTACACAATACTGCATTATTAGATCTAAACAGTTATCTCTAAGAAAATATTTATAGGAAAACATCATACAGATTCTAGAGATGCAGCACAAGCTCCACTTGATACAGTTGCCCATCAAACCTCAAGCCCAAGGATTCTGCAGGATGCAAAAGTGCATCAACCATTCCACCAAAAAGATACACACAGTAACCAGAAGTATCTACACATGCCCCATGGAAGGACCGGCAATTCGGGGATTGGCCATCTATCCTTAGTTTTTTCCACATCCTCTTTGCCATTTTCCTGTTACCTGACTCAAACTGAAGTAAAGCTGGTATATCTAAGATCCAGAAATCATCCCTCCGCCGTCTTTCTTTGTCCTCCCCACCATATACAAGGATCTTGCCACCAAAGAGAAATGTTGCTGAATGCCCAGCCCGGGGAGAAGGCAATTCACCAAGAATACTAGACAAATCGTACTTTTGCTCTTTCCATTGCAGCAAATGATCACCAATATCAAACAGCCAGACATCACTAAGCACCTCATATTCTGATCCTCTACCACCAAAAAGAACCATGCGCCTATCACCAATCCAAGTTAAGGTGTGGCCAGAACGAGCTGAAGGCAAAGGTCCAGTATCCCCCATTCGGCGCCAACTGCCAGATTGAAGTCCATCAGAGAGATCAAGAAGCCATGTATCACCAAGCCGGCTTCCATGCACCCCTATCCCACCGTGAATCACAATGAACTTATCATCTATGCAGCAGGCTGCATGGGCCCCACGAGGAGATGGTGCCAGGGGGCCTATCTCCAGCAGTCTCCATGAGATCCTCATCCTGCAAGGTTCTTCGCAGATTATTTGGCCTATCCATGTGTCATTCAAACGAAGCCCACGGTCATTAATCCCGCCAAACAGGACTAGTGCATCACCAACGAGAATGCATGAATGACCAAAACGACCACTTGGAGTACCAGAGGCCAATTGCTGCCAGGTAAGTGCATTGGATGATCTAGTTCCAGCTCTATTTCCAACATATGTTGCCCAGATATCATCAAGATGACGACCTAACTAGAGCAAAAGAGAATATCAGAAAGCATACGAGATCGCAATAAATCAGAACAAACATTACATAGCTGATTTCTACAAAGATTTGTAACATAATGCAACCGTTGTTATGTACAAATAGACAGAGAAAACGTGCAAACCTCAAACATAAGTCCACAAAGAAAATTCAGCAAAGCTAAAAACAGGAATAGTTGTCTGAAGAATTACTAGTTTATCTAATAAGCATCTGAAAAGAGATGTGCAGATGCAAACTCATCCTGAGGAGAGCTCACACTATCAACAGAATGAGTAACTAAAATGCTGCTGGATTGAACTTTGACACTTCTACTGTATCACGTTTAGTTGTGTGTATTTTTTTTTTCAACACTAGTTGTGTGTATATGGTAGAACCTGTTACTTCTGCCCACGCTTATGGTCAGTATCCAAGTCAACGCAACACTATAACCGACAGAAACCACCGTTATGTATAAGGCTCACAGTAATAGATAACCTAAACCAATGGAACTAGTGATACTTCAAATTGCTAATTATATGGTATCACTTATCTAGCATTTCTACTAAGGTACACATGTATCGGCAGAATAGTAGCAATGACACTGGCTTTGGGGGAACAAAATCCGTCCGTTTCACAAATTAACATCTTTATTAGTAAAAACGTCTTTAATACTTGAGCAGAAACATCCACACATCCATAAAAATTTCACAGGAGAAAAGACATATAATGAATCACTTCAGGACAGATTTTGCATATTTCGAAACCTACCAGGCCAAGGTAATACAGCTCATATTCAACCTACTAAACAAGGCAATCAACCAACTTAACCCAACATAGTGTGGTGTTTAGATTTAATTAAAAAGACCGAAAGATAAATATTGAATCTGAACAAACATTGGCAAACATTCCAAGATTTTTAACTTTAGTATAGGTCTAAATGGTAAACAGCAAAAACCAACAATAGTCAGTAACAACAAATGAAATAAAAAAAAGTTAGATAGGTCTAAAGGTGTCATTTAAACATTCCAAGATTTTTAACTTTAGTATAAATCTCGTATATTGGTTTTCCGTGTTGCTGCAGCAGTGTGTGAGTATTTGCTTTGGTACACCCCTCGTAAAATTTTGAACATTTAAAGGCAAACAAACGCTGAAGATTAAACTTTGTAGCCAACTAGTAATCTTAGTTTTGACATTTATTTTATGCTAAAACAAAACTAGTCCGTAAAACTCGTACTACTTTTTCGATAAGAAAAAGGTTTTACTACTAACTCATGCATGTAGGAACAATTTTCTGTGATCTTTCTAATGGTGCCCCACGCCAATATCATACATCTTGCCCACTTATGAATCAATAGTAGTGCCTACTCATTACAACTTTTTATCGTCTTATGAAGCCAACCTATATCTGCTCCGAGTGAGTTGTACCAAGTAGCAGAACTTTAACCAAGACAAACACGATCATGCAGAGTGACCCACACATATCAAAGTCAACCAATACATACTAGATAGATGGGCTGCCACAGCAAGAACAATAGACCGTGCGTCTTAGTTTCAGGGAGATAATGCATTCAAAAAGGAATAGAGACATAATATCTGACAAAGGAGCTAAATTTGTTGTTGGTTCGATCTTCTTTTACAACAATGGGATTTAAAGCCACATTGCAACTACTTCTGTGACTGGTACAAATTTGCCCCTACATTCTTGTAACTCTTATGCTATTAAGATTTGTGCAAGTTTTCTGTAGAGGTGCATAGAAACAGGACTCATACTCTGTAGAGATGTGAGCTATGATTGTGTAGCCCCCCTATTATTTCTGTATTAGGTCAAATAGTCTTGAATCACGCTTGTTACGCAATCCCAAGCCTGCTAGGTGAGCGTCCTGGCCCCAGGTCCATTGCGAGGGGACAGCTTCGCCCCTTTAAGTCTTGCTCTGCCTCCTCCCATAGCCAATGTGGGACAACAGTCTCATAATTATAAATCCAATCAAATAGTACAATACTCTCCAAATAATCAAAAATTTCCTCTCAAAATAAAATTTCACTCAGCTAAGCTGCAGCTAGGCTCTCCAAATAATTGCACATGTTTTGTCATCAACCTAACAAAAGTAAAACTTGTCTTCCAATTATTTATCTTAATCTTGGACAAACATAGCAAATATCTTATGCTCCCTCCATCCGAAATTACTTGTCGCTCAAACGGATGTATCTAGCACTGAAATACTTCTAGATACATCCATTTCAGTGATAACTAATTCCGGACGGAGGTAGTACTAAATTAACCAACACCGACACTACTATGGCATAATAAGGATCTCTGGAAAAAATTGTAGTCTGTGAGCAATTTTTCACAACGAAATCAACTACAGTTCTTAGTTCCGACACAACCCCAGATGATCAAATTCCTCGATGTTATACGAAGCCCAAAGAAAGCAATTTGATAACAAGAATAGACTGAAAAAATTAAACGGCTGGATTTTACCTCCCTCGCAGCCACCGCCGAAGACTACTAGCCAGCCGGCCACGAGGTTGATTGAGTGCGACGCACGGGGCCGTGGTGAGGTGCCCTTCACCTGGAGCCGGAGCGCCTGCAGGGCGCTTAGTCGGGCAACCTCGGCGTAGAGGCGGCGCCATGGCACGCCGCACCGCCAGTCCGCGAGCGCCGCGGCGGCGGCGCGTGCCCCCCAGTCGCGTCGGCAGAGCGCCTCCCAGAGCACGTCGGAGGAGGCCCAGTCGCGAAAGGCGCGGCAGGTGGCGGCGAAGGAGAGCACGGCCTCGGCTGGAAGGAGGCGCAGGATGGACAGCACCTGGTCGTAGCCCAGGTGTCCGACGGGCGCCGCGTCCATCGCTTACTGCCGCTTGTTGATTCTTGGCACTTGCCCTCTGTGACTTCTCATGGTGTTTGCCTCCTAGGCGTCATGAATTGCCAGTCGATTCCCCACATGTTATACCTAGCAGACCATGGTTCTTGGTTTCTTGGCCTCTTTGATGATTAGATGGATGATATGACACGTAGATGCGGTACAGTACTACTCCGTCATATAATGTAATATGTTTTCTGACACTGTTAATGTCAACAAAAAGTCTAATATATAACGTGGAGGGAGTAAGTTTTTGGCTGCTAGGGCTGATTTGATTTTCAACAAGGTTAAGGGCATCTCTAACTCTCCCTGCAAAAAAAAAGGCATCTCTAACTCAACATAAATATTTATCCAAATGCTAAGGAATCTCAATCTGTTTTTTGCACCACAAGACGAAGTCGTTTGATGCTCTAACTCAACCTAAATACTTACCCAAATGCTAAGGAACTTCAACCTGTTTTTTGTGCGACAAGACGGAGTCGTTTGATACTTCGCACGAATCTTGACGCAAAGTGATGACGTGTCTGTCGGTGGAAAACCGTGCGCTTCGAAACGTATCTAGCGCGCCTCTCATTTCAAATCATGCCGCTCTAGCCACTCCAACTACGTTATTGACTCTTCTTCCCTGTACTATCCATTCCTCATTCCCACTCGCTCCTCTCGCTTGTCTATCCTCATCGAAATCGCCACCAGATCGAGGGCATGAGGAGGCCTTGTCTATCCTCACCGAAATTGCCACCAGATCGAGGGCGGGAGGAGGCCTTCACGACACGTGAGCTTCGTCTGCCGGAGGAGTCCATCCACCATCAACCGGTTTCTGTGCGTCCTCTCTGTCAATCATCCCTCATCTCCGCTCACCGGCGACCCCTACTGCACGCTCTTCGTCAAGGAGCTCATCCACCATCACCAGCGACGAGGCACTCTGAAAGGTGTGCACCTCTCATCTCTTTCTGTTGGTATGTTGGGTTTGATGATGATACTTACTGTTGATGGTCAAAATTGTTGTTCCGTCGATTCCGTGTGTTGAGCAGGAGATGGGCATGTACGGAGGGTGAAGAGCATGTGGCTGTTGCACGTTAT
This sequence comes from Triticum aestivum, assembly GCF_018294505.1. Lineage (NCBI taxonomy): Eukaryota > Viridiplantae > Streptophyta > Magnoliopsida > Poales > Poaceae > Triticum > Triticum aestivum. The sequence continues at coordinate 339,304,791 of NC_057814.1, forward strand.
TATTGAGTTGAGCATATTGTTCCATGAAATTTTGTAGAGTCGGTCCATAGAACCTTCATTTGACGAGCCTCGCTTTGTACAACATGTTGTTCCAGTGAAAATAGCATTGTTACAATTTCAGGGTAGTCCGTGTGGCATCAATAGCAAAGTTGAACAATGCTCTGAAGATTGAATGTGGAGTTTTATCTTGTAATCTTATAAACGGTGCATGAATTTCCGGTTTTTCAAATAAACCATGTAATTTTCTAGCATTATTTTTAGATTTGCCTAGATTTTTAGTTGTTGTTCATAATTTTCCATGGCAATAACAAAAATGTTCTCCAAACATATCAAATTTTGAAAAATGTTTCTAGTGGTCACATGGAAAATTCAGGACTATGTGTTTCCCAAACCATAGCAACTTCACAAATTTTGTAATGGTCACATGGAAAATTTAGGAATTTCTATTTTCTAGAAATGTTAGAGATATATTTGGTACTTAGAGATTGTCCGGGATTAGATAGAAATTATTTCCATCTTATCTCTAGGAGAAGTCTTGCCCTCCAAGTCTTGTACTCAATATATACTCACCCTCAAGGCTCAATAATATCATCCAACGGATTACACCAATATCCCTTATTACATGGTATGAGCCTAACCGAACCAACGCTAGCCGCATTTGGATCGGTTGCCACAAGGCAATGGGCTACACGCATGTCGCGCGTCCGACGCGCTGGTACGGCGATTGCTCGGGATGTCCTTTGCTGGCCTCTCGTCCTCCCCACATGCCCGCGACTATCCAGGCACCTCGCCCGGGCGTGGGTTGCTGCTCGAGCATCTGCGTTGGCTGATCCACCCACACCACAAAGGCCGCGTCCAGTGCATGGGTGTGCATGTTGGTGCTTGTGCATTGGCCATGTTGACCGCTCGTACATGCATACTGCGTCCAGGGTGGGATGGGGGTTGTTTGTGTGCTTGCACGTGTCCAATCCTGCCTCGTCCGCCTGCCTGATATACACCCGTCCGATATGATCAACGTGCGTGGCTGCACCAAATTCCGACGAAGATCGTTTACGAGCACAACGCGCCCTTCCGAATCGAGCAACAGACTACCATTGCGTTGTCCTTTCTGACCGCAACATCACCGTTCCATGGTTCTTACCGCGGCTGCATCGACCCACATGTTGCCGCTGCGTCACCCTTGGGCTGTAGTGTCGTGGCCCACGGTCCATTGCCGCCCTGAGGCGGTCCACTCTAGGTCGTCTCTGTGGCTGCACCGACCCACGCGCTGCCGCTGCGTCGCCCCATCGGGTCGTAGCGAGCGTGGCACACTGTCCCTACGCCACCCCATGGTTCTTCTCGCGCGCTGCCACTGCGTCGCCCCTTCGGGTCGTAGTGCCGCGGCCCGCGGTCCACCGCTGCCCAGAGGTCGTCTGCTTCAGGCCTTCCCCGTGGCTGCACCGACCCTTGTGCTGCCGCTACGTCGCCTCATCGGGCCGTAGCGAGTGCGGCACGCAGTCCCTGCTGCCGCCCTGAGGTGTCCCCCACCGTCGCCCCGACCCACGCGCTGCCACTGCGTCACCCCTTCGGGTCGTAGCACTGCGACATGCGGCCCTCTTCACCGTCCACACACGTCAACTTCCGTGTGGTATGCGTCGTGCCGCCTTCCTATGCGCGGGAACGCCACCGTTCGTGTTGGTTTTTTGTCATGCTGTCGAGTTCTTCCTGCTTACTTCGAGCACCGCCGCCACGCTCCTAACCTAGCCGCCGTCACGGCCTCCTCGGGCCGCCGCCGCCGCTCTTCTTCCGCGGCTCCATGACAACTACCTCGACACCGACCACCCCGACTCGACATCGACCACGACGTCCGTCACACAGCTACCTCGACCACGGCTACACCACCCTACGCTCTCGGCTCCCTCGACAACGGCACAAAGGGCTATCACCTTGCTTGAGCAACTCGTCGGCTTCCCCTACAGTCTACACGTCCACGACGCAACATTGTCCACGACGCTCCCGCTGTGACTGCGGGAGGATGTCAGCCCGTCGGCTGCTATTGTCTCCAGTCTAACCGTCCGCGACACTCATGTTGTTCGCAACGCTACCCATACGATTGCGGGGGGATGTTAGAGATATATTTGGTATTTAGAGATTTTCAATGATTAGACAGGAATTGTTTCCATCTTATCTCTAGGAGACGTCTTGCCCTCCAAGTCTTGGACTTAATATATACTCACCCCCGAGGCTCAATAATATCATCCAAAGCATTACACCAATATCCCTTATTACACTAAACCATTGCAATTCTTCAAAAATGTGTGTACTTGTCTAATGGCATATTTGTTTCTTTTGTGTAACATCCTTGAGTACCCTACCCAAACATTTTAATTGTTATTTTATCTTGCATTCATCATGGCATCATGCAATTTTCTCAAATACATAAAAAAGAAAATACGCAACACTAAATTATTTTGTTAATTGTTATTAGGTTTTATATAGAGCATGTTCCCTTTTGATGTTTTAGGTTGAACCCCAAACTTTGCACATGCTCTTCTATTATATTTGGGGGCCCATTCAAATGGTTTGATTCAGTGTCATGCATGCGGACGTCTGGGCACTTTGCCAAGGAGTGCATGGAAAAACGGCTCACTAGGCTTCACCCTTATTTGTATTTTGCTACTTTCAGCAGCCCACCAGAAGTGGCATGGCCCCCTAGTACGGTCCAAGATTGGTTTATGTCGATCGGCCCAGCCCGTGACCCTTTGGTTGTTTCCTATTTTGGAGAGCTTTGTATGGGAGCTTTTCCTAACTTTCAGCCTCGATTAGCACTTGCCTCCTCAGCTTATCCATCCTCTGGCTCTGCCCCTCCTCTACAGTGCTCAAACCCTACTCCTGTCTCGTCAAGATTATCATCAGCTTCTGCTCCGAGCGCGCCTGCCTCCATGGCGAACATCTCAATCGACCCGCGCCCTTTTGTGGCTCATGGGTTTGATATCCGGCACATTGAGGGGTGCAATGGGGTGGCGAGGGTGGTGATTCCTCATTGACTGCATCTCCATGAAGGCTGGGCTATTGCCACCATCCATCCGCTCCCGGCCGACGCGCCATTCCCCAATGTAAGAGAAGTTCTTGAAGAGTTTGTAGTAGCACATAAGCGCTTGGGTTGCAAGACGTTCAGAGGTGTCCTTTTGGGGAAGCTTATGTGCGTCTCACAAGAGTCGGAGATAGGGACAAGCTTGTGCTAAACACCCCGCATGAATTTGGCGACGTGTTTATCTCTTTTGTTAAGCATGATGAAGGGAGGAATCATAGAAGAGTTCATTTCAATAGTTGTTCGATGTTATGAACAAAAGGGCATACTCTTATTGTGAATAAGATGTATGTTATGAATATTGATAATAAAATTGAACATCCATAACACTGACGCTAAATGTCGCAAGACTAAAAGAATACCACATATGTGTGGCACTACATTTAGTCACATTGGAGAAACTAGCATGCAGAAAATTCATAGTGATGAATTTTGAATTCATCTGATTGAGAATCATCTGACACTTGCAAGTTTTGTCTAATTAGTGAAGTAAATTAAAATACCATTCATGGGCCATAGGGAACGAGCAACAAAATAATTGGCAATATGCATATCGATGTGTGTAGTCCAATAAGTGTTGTTGCAAGCTGTCGTGGTTTTGTCACAGCAGATGCCCTCGTGAAAGGACTTAGGTGTGAAGCCATGGCTATGGTGATTAGCTTAAAGGGGTTGAGCGGGACGAGAGACACGAGTTTACCCAGGTTCGACCCCTCTCGATTGAGGTAAAAGCCTATGTCCTGCTTTGAGTTGTATTGCTTGAGTATCAATTACAAGGGAGCGAAATCACCTGACCTCGCTATCGATTAATTGTTACTTAAATTTAACCCACCGCAAGGTCTCGCCTTTATATACACAGGTCAAGGCCATGGTCTTACAAGAGTCCAGGTCGGGTCATACTTCGTGACCGACCCTGGTTCTAAGTCGCCTTGCCTTGCCAGGCAAGTCGCCGTCGGGCAGCTTACACCTCCGGGTTACGCGCCATCTTTGGGTCTTGGGCCTTCAGCTGGCCCGCGTCGTAAGCCGCCTCCAGGTTTTCATGTCTTGGCTCCTTGGGACTTTCTAAGCCTCATTGTTGAGTCGCCAACAGCGTAACCCGACCCCTCCTGGGCGGGTTACACCGTGGGGTTATATCCCCAACATTAGGCCCAGATTGATTTGAACTTGTTCATGTCAATCTTCATTCTCTGGTTGGCGAGTCTTCTTTAATTCTTCTAAAGCTTGGCCTTGAACAGATCTTCATGAATCGCCATAAGAAAAGATGACGTCATGTTATTAAATTCAGAAAAACCTCATGATGTCACAACGGATCTTTGCATTAACCATCCATTCCGAAAATTGAGGCGCCCCTCATGCTATAGTAATTATTATGCCTCCTCGATCTTCGCGCATGTCGTTTCACCATTCCATCTTTTCTTCCCTTATAAATAGGCACGGGGCCTGCCTTTTCACCTTTTACCCCCGTCACCTCCTCTTCTTCTTCTTCCTCGCATCGTCCGTCGCAACTGGAGCTCCGCCGCCCCAGCCGAACTTCGCCACCAACTCCGTCAAGGCCACTGCATCAACCTGTTGGGACCAGAGATCTGCGGCGCTCGTCCGCTCTTCTTCAACACCGTCAGGTATCGTTCTTCTCCTTTCTCAGATCCACATTAGGGCGCCCAAGTTCATAGAGTTCATTGGCGTTTATCTGAGTTCATCCAGCTTGCGTATAGAACCCATACTTCAATCCAAAAAATGATATGAGAATAACGCGGTAGCGGTTTGGCCTTCATCTTGTATCTAGAATAGATCCTTCCTTTTTCAAAATCAACACATAACCTACCAGTTCTTCCACTGATGCACTCTAGGTTTAGCAATTATTCACCTTTTACGAACTGCTGTAGATCCGTGAATATAGCTGCAATCTACGAAACTTGTTTGCCCCATACTTAGCAAAATTTCACAATCTTGGATTTGTAGATAATTGACCCGCCCTTCATTGTTCGGGCGGCTTACTAATGAATTTATAACCCGCCAAGAATTCCAAAGCTGCCTTTTGCAATTAACCCGCCAACATGCTGTCGGCTTATACTTTCATACCTTAACCCGCCATATTCTCATCGCCTGATAATTACTCCACCCCATGGCTAGGACGGCTCGTAATTCCTTAATGGTTCATCGTAGTATGTAGTTTTCTATCCACAACTAGCTCATTATTGGTGAAATAACATTTAATCACTTGGGCGGCTTACCATTGCAATTTTAACCCGCCATACTCTTACTCCTTGGTCGTAGCCTTTTAACTCGATCAATCATGACTAAGACTCCCACTTCTTGCGATTGGGTTGCTTCCAGAGTCTCTGAGCTCTCACTAAATGAGTACGTGGACATGGGGGTCTTGCCAGCTAAAGAGGTTATCCACTGGCGGGTTCCGGGTTCTGAAACTACTCCTCAACCTAGAGAGGGTGAAGGTGTCATTTTTTCGGATCACCTCCTCCGTGGCTTTTCACCGCCCGGGTCAAAATTCTTCCGAGACGCTCTGCATTTTTACAACCTTCACCCCCAAGACATTGGTCCCAACTCGGTCTACAATCCATGCCACTTTCAAGTGTTCTACGAAGTGTATCTTCAAGAAGAACCCACTGTTGACCTCTTCTGAGATTACTTCTATATCAACCACCAGACTGAAATGTTAGACGGGCCCATTCTTGAGCTTGAAGGTGTTTCCATCTAGTGGCGGAGAGATGTAACCTTTCCCTCAGCCGCACTGCCCAGCCATCCCAAGGACTGGAACTATACCTGGTTCTATTGCAGGGACACCTCCCCAGCTGGAGAAAACCCCTTGCCGGGTTACCGCCCCTACTGGCTCACTACCGGCGGCGTGCTTCCAAGTCGCTTGACTGCCACACAACACGGAAAGTATGCCTCTATTTTTTCAAAGATAAGGGCTTTGATTGCCAACAACTTAACTGGAATTGATCTGGTACGCTGCTGGGTCACATGGAGGATTTTATCGCTGAGCCGACGCGACGGCTTAATGTGCCAATGTACCGATGATACGAAGGACTCGCAATGTTACAACCAAACACGCCTAACTGATAAAGAGATCAATGACACAGTTAAGACATTGCTTGGGGAATCTCTGGAAAATTGCAGCAAAGCGGGACTGAACCCTTTCTGCACTCTTAACCCGGCTCCTCCTGTAAGTGTTCAAAACTTCATCTTATTTATCTATCTCTTGTGCTTCATACCCTTTTAACTATTGCTTATGTTCATATGTATATAGGATGACTCTCCTTTCTGGAGGAAGAAGCTAACAACTGCCCCGCCCACTAAGAAGACTAGGGCAGTGAAGTCTCGTGGCACAGGTCGCCGCAAGAAATAAACAACACAAGAGCTCCTCGACCTAGATGAGTCGGAGGTAGAACTTGACTCCCTTAGCCTTTTCTTTATGCGAATTATTGATGCTGATTCCTCTCAGGACGAAGTGGAGATGAGCCACGCCGATGCAGCAGAGGTAATTCCTGTCTCCTCCGACTCAGAACCTTTGCCAAGAAAGAAAACACGGCGGGTCATCCGGAAAGTAAGATTTTCTCATTCTCTTGCTCATTTGGACCCCAATTTTCTTTTGAAGATGCAACAACATGAGTCAAAGTGCCTGACCCGGAGCAGCGGCTCTGAAGATCTTGTGGCCGGTTTATCCAACACACCAGCCCCTCGAAAACGACACAACGAGGTGCCTCACAGCCCTACTCTTTCTCTTCCACAAGCCAGTGTCATACGTCAACCTCTTAATCCTTCCGACTCAAACTATTAGGGAACACCTCCTTCCTCTAGAGACTCAACTGGAACTCAGATGCCTATCTTTAGTGTTGCTCAGGGGGAAGTGCTTTCATTGGTTAATAAAGAACTTGTGGTGATATACTCATAAGCTTTCATATCTTTGTCATAGAGCTAAGGGCAAGACTGGTAAGAAGCAGAAGGTGGGCGGTTCTTCCAAAGCCCCTGAAGTTTCTGAGCTAGAGAAGCAAGCACTGGAAACTCCTGAGGTCCCCATCCAAGACCCCGAAGGGCATGTTAATCAACAAAATGATCCACCTCCGCAAACTGACGCTGCAACCTTTGAGCCTATGGACACTGAAGTTAACGCGGTCACCAGCCATGATCCACCAAGCCCTAAGCCACCCTCTCCTGCCAAGTCAACTAACATGAGCCCTACTGCTACTGATATTGATGACATTGCTGTTACCGGGTCAGCCTTTAAGGCGCTCGAGATCTCCAGAGTGCTCGCTAAACATTCAGCTAAGGCAGAAACCCCCTCACTGGAGAAGGGCAAAGCCAAACTGGACCTGGAGAGCTATACAACCTTCAGCGCTAGTGAGTTGCACGCGGGCTGCTAAGTCGCCTGCATACAAGCCGGGACATGGAAGCCGTCTTAGTCAATCTGATGCGGCAGAAGTATGAGGTATGAATGCGTTTAATCACTCTTTAATAGGCTCAAAGTCTTAAGTATAGGAAGATCTCTGAGTGTGCTTAAGACTTGTGAAAAGTTCCAAAGTGTAGCCCCCAAGGGTCGGCTTATCTTTCAAAGATGAGCCGGGTCTTGTAATCACTTGTGAGAACAAATATGCAGCCCCCAAGGGTCGGCTTATCTTTGAGCCGGGTCACAATAGAAATTGAAATGACCTACATTAGCCCCCAAGTGCCAAGTATATTGCTTGCAATGTGCTCGAGACTTGAATACCATTGTTGACTATGAACTTAACCATCTTAACATTGTGTGTCACCCTTGGCAGGAAGCGTTGAGTGTGGGCGAATCAAACATCGCCGAGTTGAAGAAAAATCTGGAGACGCAGCAAAGTGAACGCGCCAAGGCTGAATTAAGCCTAAAATCATCATTGGAAGATATTGAGAAGATCAAGGCCAAATTTGATGAAGAAAGGGACGCCTTGGAAACTGAAAAGGCCAATCTTCTAAAGAGAGCAGAAGATGCTGAGGCTCAGCTTAAACCGGTGACTGAAGAGTTATCCAGCTTAAAGCAACATATCTCTCAAATGACAACCGCCATCTTTGGTAAGTTTAATATGCAACTCATCATCTCTTTTGAAATTTCTTTAACCCACCTGGCGACTCATAATATATGATCTCTAACCCGCCTAGCGACTCTTGTGCAAAAAACTTAACAGGCCCCAGGAGCACTAGTCTTGGTCAAAACATGTCGTTGAAGTTGAAAGTGGCTTATTCATTGACTGAGCAGTTATACGCTGGAACTCTATGCAGGCTTGTGGCCTTATCAAATGGCGAAAAACCTCCAACCCTCATCAAGAATGTGCTGGATCATCTTTCAACAGTGCCAGGTCAAATTGAAGAGCTTAAATTATCAGCCGCCCGCGCAGGAGCCATTGTTTCTCTAAGCCAGGCCAAAGCTTGGCAATCAGAGTTAGACCCAGAAGAAATGGCTGCCGGGTGTCCAGAGTTCAACGATGACAGGTCTATCTTTGAAGAGGAGGACTTCAAAAGATGCGTCAGAGAGATGCGGCCCTTGGCGTGTAAGCTTACACAGGAGCTGGATCTGAGCAAGTACCAGTCGGCTTATGATAGCAATAATGCTAAGATTAAGCCGCCACCCCACGATGTTGTAGGACTTACTCCGCCGAGGCGTAATCATATCTTTGCTCCTGATCTTAATCCTTCTATTATACTTAATGATGAAGCAACATTTGAAGCTTTAACCGGCATCGACTGGACATTGGCCAATCTCCAGATGGCCATCGACGAAGAGCTGGCACAGGATGACCCGGGGGATTCAAGCTCAAGGCGCCATGAAGACGCAAACCCATCTAGTTCTAACCCGGATGACACAGACGCCGGCTTAGAGGGGTGACTGAACTCCAAAAACACTTAAGCGAAAAACTCGCAGGCTCAGCTGTAGCCCTATAATAGTGTAGCTGAAAACAATTATCTGTCCTGTCATGCCTTCGTGCATGCTTTTTCAACCGGGCTACTACAGTACTGGCATGTGGGTCCCCCTTGTCATCTACGCAAACCACCTCCAACACTTGCCAAAGTTTTGTCCCTAGTTTTCTCCGATTTTGGCACAATCAACATTGTGTGGCCATTTTGAAAATAGCATATCTTTTTGACTATGCATCATATGAAGATGTGCTATGCATGAATGTTGATCAACATGATGTTAACTGGCTGGTAGTTCCATTTTCAACCATAAATAAAACTTCCAACATGCTGTTATCCCTGTTTGAAAAGGGCGTGTTAATATAAACGCTATTCCTCTAAAACTTACAGTTTCTTATCTGAAACTGAAATTTGCAGTTTCTTCTCTGAAAATCACATTGTCTGCACTTTTATATGAAACTACATTTTTAAAAGTACTAAAAAAAGATATCTAGAATTCAAAAAAAATACTTCATAAGCTCAATACTGCAAATATCAAATTCAAAAGATATTCATATATGAAAGTACTCAAAATACGCAACACAAAACACATTTCACAACCTGCAAATACTGATAACCCTAAGCTCCTCCTTTGATTATTGGGGGGGGGGGGGAACTCCCTTCCTATTCCTCGGTGGCAGACAACCACCCCGTGAGACGAGGTGAACGGCGAGGCAGAGGATGGCTGGGAAGCGTCATCGCGCCAAATGCTTTCCTCCTCTTGAAGTTGGGTACGGCCTATGAAGACTCCATCAATTCGCTCTGCCACGACACCCTCACAAACGACACCGTGTAGATGCTCGATCCTTCAATCTCTGGATGATCCATCTTGGATCGATACTCCCACCAGCGCTGCCTCATGATCAGATTTGGCGAATCTGTCTGCTCCATGGCCTAGAGGAGCAGCTCTATGTACTGTCGCGCAACTCCCTCTTGGAGTATCACCGGCTTTTCGCTTTGTTTTAGATATATGACCATCGTCGTCGCCGTGGCTGCTAATTGATGTGGGTTGTCAAACCAAGATTGTATCTCCATCAACCTGGCTAGCTTCATAGGGTCGCAGTCTGCGATCCTCACGTATCGATTGTACTCCTCCATCGATCTACTTCTCCACAGCACCTTCACTCGCCGACGGTGGTTTTGGAATGGAAGAGGAGAGGCACTGGTTTTGGATTGAAACAGGAGAGGAGCGATGGTGGTTTTGAAATGGAAGAGGAGAGGAGCGGCGGTGGTCTTGGAAGTATTATATTTTTGTTTTGAGGTGATGGTCTTGGAAGTCGGAAAGCAAGAGGGGCGGTAGGCGTTGGTTTTGGATTGGACGAGAGCAGCGGCACACTGTGAGTGGGTCCCTCCTACTACCTCCGTGCTGGTCTACTAGCTCCATTGTATTTTGGGTCAAAGTTTGACCACGTACTGTATTTGGAAAGAAAAATGTGAATGCATGTCATAAAAAATCATATCGTTAATTAATTGAAGGGTAAATTGATTTTGATTTACATCTAGTCATAGTGCGCCGCCCCTCACGTCCAATCATGAACCACCGCCGCACGCTCCTCTCCCTCTTCTCCTTTGCAAAACCACCACCTCTCCTCTCCATCTTCTCCATTCCAAAACCATAGTCTCGCCTCTCCCTCTTCTCCATTGCAAAACCACCCCCTCTCCTCTGCATCTTCTCCATTAAAAAACCACCGTCTCGCCTATATCTCTTCTCCATTGCAAGACCACCGTCTCTCCTCTCCTCTTCCAAAGCAAGCACCGCACCACCGAGAAGCACATCTATGGAGAGATGCAGAAGTGGCGACCAGGCGAAGTTAGCCAGGTTGAAGGATATCCTGACTTGGTCTGACAACGAGTGGGAGATTTTGAGGACGGTGAGGGCCATGTATGAGAAAGAGCGAGACAACGGCGATGAGGGCGGTGATGTACTCTCTGGCGGCAGTCAAACCGCAGTCCTTCGAGTTCATCAAGTATCTCCACTGGGCGATGGAGCAGACAGATTCGCCCGAGGCGAAAGTTAGGCAGAGGTGGTGGGCGTACAGATTGAAGGTCGAGCATGCAGAGGATGACGAATCGATCAAGTACGGTGTGCTATTCGTGAGGGTGCAGTGCCACCCGGAGCCACCAAAGTATTCGTTCTCCCACCACAAGAGGAGGAGGTCGGATGGTGCGATGTCGCTTGCCTGCCGCTCTCCACGGTTCCCTCGCTGCTCGCCTCGTCTCAACGGCGGCGGTAGGGTTTAAGGTAAGCTTCGCACTAGACCTAATCTTCCATCTGCTATGCTTACAATCAGTGTGATGACTAATAAAAATCATACGGGTAAGTACTGGGTAGTCCTTCGAGTACTACACCAATCACCCTAAAAGAGCTCTGGAACTAAAACAAAGTTCCGAGAATGTGTACAATTAAAGAAAAATCGATTGGTTCTTCTTTCAGAAAAATGTACTCCCTAGAAAAGTGCACGCCACTGGTAGATTAAAACGTTCTGGTGATTTTTAACAATTGTTTTCGTGAGCAGAAAGTTTCTGTCTTTCAGCAAGATCAAATAATTATCATCCAAGAAGATCCTATAGGTCTTACTTGGCACAAACACTAATTAAACATAAAACCACATCTAACTAGAGGCTAGATAGATTATTTATTACTAAACAGGAGCAAAAAGCAAGGGAAAATAAAATAAAATTGGGTTGCCACCCAACAAGCGCTAACGTTTAACGCCCCTAGCTAGGCATGATGATTTCAATGATGCTCACATAAAAGATAAGAATTGAAACATAAAGAGAGCATCATGAAGAGTATGACTAGCACATTTAAGTCTAACCCACTTCCTATGCATAGGGATTTTGTGAGCAAACAACTTATGGGAACAATAATCAACTAGCATAGGAAGGCAAAACAAGCATAACTTTAAAACTTTAAGCACATAGAGAGGAAACTTGTTATTATTGCAATTCCTACAAGCATATATTCCTCCCTCATAATAATTTTCAGTAGCATCATGAATAAATTCAACAATATATCACATAAAGCATTCTTTTCATGATCTACAAGCATAGAAAAATTATTACTCTCCACATAAGCAAAATTCTTCTCATTCGGAATAGTGGGAGCAAACTCAACAAAATAACTATCATGCGAAGCATAATCCAATTGAAAACTAAAATCATGATGACAAGTTTCATGGTTATCATTATTCTTAATAGCATACATGTCATCACAATAATCATCATAAATAGCAACTTTGTTATCATAATCAATTGGAACCTCTTCCGAAATAGTGGATTCATCACTAAATAAAGTCACGACCTCTCCAAATCCACTTTCATCAATATAATCATCATAAATAGGAGGCATGCTTTCATCATAATAAATTTGCTCATCAAAACTTGGGGGACAAAAAATATCATCTTCATCAAACATAACTTCCCCAAGCTTGTGGCTTTGCATATCATTAGCATCATGGATATTAAAGGAATTCATACTAACAACATTGCAATCATGCTCATCATTCAAATATTTAGTGCCAAACATTCTAATGCATTCTTCTTCTAGCACTTGTGATAGAGGCGAGGGTGTCCCGATCTTTCGATGAGATGATAACTATCGATTTGGTGGAGTCGACTTTGACGATCCGACTACAAACGTGCACGACGTTGCGCCTTATCAATCGCTAAACCAATCTCCTGAGGTTACTGACGATGCCGGAAGCACGATCAGCCTGACCACGAAGGTCTATTCCTGCAAGCAATCGAAGAACGAGCAAGAATATGATAAAGCAATCTGAATATTGCGAACATATATGAAGTATTGATAATGGTGGGGATCCGTAAGCGGTCTTGGTCTGGTCGTTGGACACGAACGAAGTACACGAAGTTGCAATGGCTAACTTTTAACTAAACAAATCCCAAGGAAAAAGCTACTAGATGGATCTACTTATATAGGAGCAAGGGGTGGCGGCCAAGGAGGTGGGAGGACGTCCCAAGGCAGCCTAAAACCAACCCTAGGTCGTACAAGGCTCATGGGCCCAAGTGGAGGTGATGCAACACCTTTGGACTTGTAGTTTGACTCAGATTCTGGTGCAACGTCAGATTGTTTCGACCATAACTCAATGCTCCGGACGAATTTAAAGGTGAATCCAATTGGGTTGGAAAGAGCACGAAATCTAGTTTCCAACAAAAAAAGAATCACCCAATTCGGAGTCCGTATGAAAAAGTTGTTGGTGTTTTGAGTCAGGTATGTCTGTGCAGTCCGAATCTGAATCCAGAACGTGAGAGACTTGGACTCTATCTTCTATTGGCCCAAAAGTGACGTGAGAGGACTTTTTGAACAGAACCTAAACTTCTCCTTTTGCCTTATCTTCATATGTGGATTGTACAAATGTCCCATACACCTGCAATTAGACAAAACACAAAAGTGTGTGAAGTATTTTTGTTCTGGATAACATAAATAGATTATTGAATAGTTTGCACTAGAAATCACCTGACAAATATGCATGTATGCAATATTTTTGGTCGTATCCAAGGTAGTCATGTCCTCATCATCCTCCACTTCTTGAAAACAAAGCCGTCCTCGGCGTTGCTTAATCTGAAATGTGGCTAACAAAAGAGACAAGGTGTACATGTTGTATATGTATATGTCATCCATTTTTACTTCCCGTGGATTTTGCACATATGACACATGTATACATGAGTAACTTTCATAGTTAATAAAATATAAAGCCAAAATATTATCACAAGAAGTAGAAGGCATGAAAGTATTGCAACTCAGTTTGCACATATAAGTGAAGCTCTTATTCATATGAAAAGATGGACAATATTCATCATTAAACCATCCCAACATTGATGAACCATCACCAAGATTAGAGGTCATATCAAAATGATTAAACATTGGCACAATTATTTTCAAACATATTTGATCCAAATCTGATTTATTCCCTGATTCACTTGATTCTTTTGCATCGATAGTTAATTCAATGGGCTCACTCAAAATTGTTTGATCACATGGCAAAGTCAAATCATCAACATAGTCCTCTAAGGTAGCTGGTGTGATCAAAGTAGTGGGTAGCTCACCGCATGGTGCACTTAAATTGACAAGACATTCATCATACTCATGTGGAAGTGGAAGATTAGTACCTTTGTCATTACCTCTTATGATCAACTCAGATGAGGTAGGCACTCTCGGTGATGATGTGTCACATGGTGGAGGTGATGTAGTCCTCACAACAACGGATGTGGTTGTCATAGTATGCTTAGTAGTTGAAGGGACAACCGTATCAACTCTTGGAATGTGCATCTCGCGCTTGTTCTCCTTGTGCGCAACACGTCGTTTTATTTCCTGTTCAGCTTTGCAAGCAAGATGAAATAAATGGTCCATAGGATAACACTCTTCATGTATTAGTATCTCTTGAATGTCACGATTTAATCCTCCCCAAAATCTATCCATAAAATCTTCTTCACTTTCTTCTAAAGAGGAATGCAGCAAGGTAGTTTGTAAAGTATCATAATATTTCGTTACAGTGTCACTACCTTGTTTTAAATGTTGCAACTTTGTAATCATGTCACGAGTATAATAAGCGGGAACGAATGTATGTCGCATGGCAAGTTTCAAATCATCCCAAGTAGTAGGTATATCATTAGGGTGTAACCGACAATATTCACTCCACCAAACTACAGCATAACCAGTGAAAGAACCAACCGCAACCTTAACTTTTTTACGTACATCAAAATTATTGGAAGCAAATATATTATTTAGGTCAAACTCCCATTCAATATATAAAGCAGGTCTAAAACGGCCATTAAATGGTGGTATAGAAACATTAACCTGATCATGTGCATTTGGATGTTTGTGCACCTCTCGTGACGGTTGTGGTATTTGCATAGGTGATGGCACATCTCCCACGATCGACAAACCCCATGAATTGACTCTAATTTTTTTTTGTGGCTTTTTCGTGGACTGTAGGTATGAAGAACAGACTCGATCTAAACTATGAAAAACTGTAAAATCTCACCGAGCAACCTGGAAATCTGATACCACTTGATAGAGGCAAAGGTGTCCCGATCTTTCGATGAGATGATAACTATCGATTTGGTGGAGATGACTTTGACGATCCGACTACAAACGTGCACGACGTTGCGCCTTATCAATCGCTAAACCAATCTCCTGAGGTTACTGACGATGCCGGAAGCACGATCAGCCTGACCACGAAGGTCTATTCCTGCAAGCAATCGAAGAACGAGCAAGAATATGATAATGCAATCTGAATATTGCGAATATATATGAAGTATTGATAGTGGTGGGAATCCGTAAGCGGTCTTGGTCTGGTCGTTGGACACAAACGAAGTACACGAAGTTGCAATGGCTAACTTTTAACTAAACAAATTCCCAAGGAAAAAGCTACTAGATGGATCTACTTATATAGGAGCAAGTGGTGGCGGCCAAGGAGGTGGGAGGACGTCCCAAGGCAGCCTAAAACCAACCCTAGGTCGTACAAGGCTCATGGGCCCAAGTGGAGGTGATGCAACACCTTTGGACTTGTAGTTTGACTCAGATTCTGGTGCAACGTCAGATTGTTTCGACCATAACTCAATGCTCCGGACGAATTTAAAGGTGAATCCAATTGTGTTGGAAAGAGCACGAAATCTAGTTTCCAACAAAAAAAGAATCACCCAATTCGGAGTCCGTATGAAAAAGTTGTTGGCATTTTGAGTCAGGTATGTCTGTGCAGTCCGAATCTGAATCCAGAACGTGAGAGACTTGGACTCTATCTTCTCTTGGCCCAAAAGTGACGTGAGAGGACTTTTTGAACAGAACCTAAACTTCTCCTTTTGCCTTATCTTCATATGT
The DNA here is from genome assembly GCF_018294505.1 of Triticum aestivum. Classification (NCBI taxonomy): domain Eukaryota; kingdom Viridiplantae; phylum Streptophyta; class Magnoliopsida; order Poales; family Poaceae; genus Triticum; species Triticum aestivum. The sequence continues at coordinate 339,320,630 of NC_057814.1, forward strand.
GGATTGTACAAATGTCCCATACACCTGCAATTAGACAAAACACAAAAGTGTGTGAAGTATTTTTGTTCTGGATAACATAAATAGATTATTGAATAGTTTGCACTAGAAATCACCTGACAAATATGCATGTATGCAATATTTTTGGTCGTATCCAAGGTAGTCATGTCCTCATCATCCTCCACTTCTTGAAAACAAAGCCGTCCTCGGCGTTGCTTAATCTGAAATGTGGCTAACAAAAGAGACAAGGTGTACATGTTGTATATGTATATGTCATCCATTTTTACTTCCCGTGGATTTTGCACATATGACACATGTATACATGAGTAACTTTCATAGTTAATAAAATATAAAGCCAAAATATTATCACAAGAAGTAGAAGGCATGAAAGTATTGCAACTCAGTTTGCACATATAAGTGAAGCTCTTATTCATATGAAAAGATGGACAATATTCATCATTAAACCATCCCAACATTGATGAACCATCACCAAGATTAGAGGTCATATCAAAATGATTAAACATTGGCACAATTATTTTCAAACATATTTGATCCAAATCTGATTTATTCCCTGATTCACTTGATTCTTTTGCATCGATAGTTAATTCAATGGGCTCACTCAAAATTGTTTGATCACATGGCAAAGTCAAATCATCAACATAGTCCTCTAAGGTAGCTGGTGTGATCAAAGTAGTGGGTAGCTCACCGCATGGTGCACTTAAATTGACAAGACATTCATCATACTCATGTGGAAGTGGAAGATTAGTACCTTTGTCATTACCTCTTATGATCAACTAAGATGAGGTAGGCACTCTCGGTGATGATGTGACACATGGTGGAGGTGATGTAGTCCTCACAACAACGGATGTGGTTGTCATAGTATGCTTAGTAGTTGAAGGGACAACCGTATCAACTCTTGGAATGGGCATCTCGCGCTTGTTCTCCTTGTGCGCAACATGTCGTTTTATTTCCTGTTCAGCTTTGCAAGCAAGATGAAACAAATGGTCCATAGGATAACACTCTTCATGTATTAGTATCTCCTGAATGTCACGATTTAATCCTCCCCAAAATCTATCCATAAAATCTTCTTCACTTTCTTCTAAAGAGGAATGCAGCAAGGTAGTTTGTAAAGTATCATAATATTTCGTTACGGTGTCACTACCTTGTTTTAAATGTTGCAACTTTGTAATCATGTCGCGAGTATAATAAGCGGGAACGAATGTATGTCGCATGGCAAGTTTCAAATCATCCCAAGTAGTAGGTATATCATTAGGGTGTAACCGACAATATTCACTCCACCAAACTACAGCATAACCAGTGAAAGAACCAACCGCAACCTTAACTTTTTTACGCACATCAAAATTATTGGAAGCAAATATATTATTTAGGTCAAACTCCCATTCAATATATAAAGCAGGTCTAAAACGGCCATTAAATGGTGGTATAGAAACATTAACCTGATCATGTGCATTTGGATGTTTGTGCACCTCTCGTGACGGTTGTGGTATTTGCATAGGTGATGGCACATCTCCCACGATCGACAAACCCCATGAATTGACTCTAGATCCTGTCATGATTAGTAGAAACAAGAAACAAAATTCAAGAATAATGTTCCTATGAACTACTAGGATGTGGTGGTAAAGCGCTCACAGTAAAGCAAATATCAATATCTTACAAGTTCTTACCAAGCAGCAGGTGGTGACAGGCAACCAGCGGTGTCAAATAACTCCAAAGATTGAGTAAAGCGATTGCCAGGGGAACGTACGTATACACGATGTAGAAATATGTGGAGCTGGGTTGGCTATATATGGTAGCAAAATATTAGCAATAATCAATTCAGAGATGCAATGTTGAATAAACGCTCAACGACGGTACTGTGCTGGTCCTAGGCTAGACCGGACTAGAGACGCGAGCCTAGAACACTAATGAGGTCACGGCGTAGCACAACTAGCATCAATGAAGGATAATAAGTAGCTCTGGACAGCAAGATATAAGTGAAGATCACAACGGCAGTAAAGATAATGATGAAAAACAACTGCCAAGCAGGATATACAACAACTCTCTCCAACTTTCCTCTTGAAAAGTTTGTGCCAATTTTCTGATAATTTTTTTCAAAGAATGCTACTAACTCAAGCTTTCCAATGCAAAAAGAATCACTCAATTCCGAGTTGATATGAGGAGTGAAAGAATTCTGAAACTGGCTTGAAAAACTGGAATAAGCTGTGTCCGCGAACTTCGGAGGGCAAAAAGACCTATTTAGAACACGATTTTGAGGTGTCAAATATTGAACTAGTCTCTGTAACTATTTAGATGCGGCTCGTCGCTAGCTTTCATTTGAGTACTCGCGGAGTCAAAACGGACTTCGTATGAGGAAGGTATGCCTGTTTTACTAAACAGTGCACAAAACAGATTCCAATCCGAATTCAACTACGAGATTGAGTCTAGATAGATCCGAATTTTGTTTTTTTTTCTTCTCTCTTTTTTTTCTCACACTTTTTTTCTTCTCTTTTTTTTCTGACTTCTTTTTCTTTTTTTCTCTTTTTTTTCTCTGTCTTTTTTTTCTCTCCCTCTTTCCAAGACAAACTAGATAAGATGCAGATTGGATCAAGCGAAGATGTGAACGACCTCAACTATGATTGTGACAATGAACTATGGGTAGCACATGGTGGAATTTGATGGATGGTGTGGTGGACAGCAGAAGGGATAACGATGCAGCGGCGACGTGACTAATGTGAACAGAACTCGAAACTCTAAACGAACTAGACCCTAAGACCAGCAACTCGACACGACGATGCAACCGATAATTCAATAATGCAAACAATGAATAGAAAATTGCAAAGGCTCAGACTGGCTTGGACAAAAGGATGAATAGATCTAACTTTTTTGTGGCTTTTTCTTGGACAATAGGTAAGAAAATAAATCTAATCTAGGGGAAACTGGAAATTCTCACCGAGCAACCTGGCTCTGATACCACTTGATAGAGGCGAGGGTGTCCCGATCTTTCGATGAGATGATAACTATCGATTTGGTGGAGTCGACTTTGACGATCCGACTACAAACGTGCACGACGTTGCGCCTTAGCAATCGCTAAACCAATCTCCTGAGGTTACTGACGATGCCGGAAGCACGATCAGCCTGACCACGAAGGTCTATTCCTGCAAGCAATCGAAGAACGAGCAAGAATATGATAAAGCAATCTGAATATTGCGAATATATATGAAGTATTGATAATGGTGGGGATCCGTAAGCGGTCTTGGTCTGGTCGTTGGACACGAACGAAGTACACGAAGTTGCAATGGCTAACTTTTAACTAAACAAATCCCAAGGAAAAAGCTACTAGATGGATCTACTTATATAGGAGCAAGGGGTGGCGGCCAAGGAGGTGGGAGGACGTCCCAAGGCAGCCTAAAACCAACCCTAGGTCGTACAAGGCTCATGGGCCCAAGTGGAGGTGATGCAACACCTTTGGACTTGTAGTTTGACTCAGATTCTGGTGCAACGTCAGATTGTTTCGACCATAACTCAATGCTCCGGACGAATTTAAAGGTGAATCCAATTGGGTTGGAAAGAGCACGAAATCTAGTTTCCAACAAAAAAAGAATCACCCAATTCGGAGTCCGTATGAAAAAGTTGTTGGTGTTTTGAGTCAGGTATGTCTGTGCAGTCCGAATCTGAATCCAGAACGTGAGAGACTTGGACTCTATCTTCTATTGGCCCAAAAGTGACGTGAGAGGACTTTTTGAACAGAACCTAAACTTCTCCTTTTGCCTTATCTTCATATGTGGATTGTACAAATGTCCCATACACCTGCAATTAGACAAAACACAAAAGTGTGTGAAGTATTTTTGTTCTGGATAACATAAATAGATTATTGAATAGTTTGCACTAGAAATCACCTGACAAATATGCATGTATGCAATATTTTTGGTCGTATCCAAGGTAGTCATGTCCTCATCATCCTCCACTTCTTGAAAACAAAGCCGTCCTCGGCGTTGCTTAATCTGAAATGTGGCTAACAAAAGAGACAAGGTGTACATGTTGTATATGTATATGTCATCCATTTTTACTTCCCGTGGATTTTGCACATATGACACATGTATACATGAGTAACTTTCATAGTTAATAAAATATAAAGCCAAAATATTATCACAAGAAGTAGAAGGCATGAAAGTATTGCAACTCAGTTTGCACATATAAGTGAAGCTCTTATTCATATGAAAAGATGGACAATATTCATCATTAAACCATCCCAACATTGATGAACCATCACCAAGATTAGAGGTCATATCAAAATGATTAAACATTGGCACAATTATTTTCAAACATATTTGATCCAAATCTGATTTATTCCCTGATTCACTTGATTCTTTTGCATCGATAGTTAATTCAATGGGCTCACTCAAAATTGTTTGATCACATGGCAAAGTCAAATCATCAACATAGTCCTCTAAGGTAGCTGGTGTGATCAAAGTAGTGGGTAGCTCACCGCATGGTGCACTTAAATTGACAAGACATTCATCATACTCATGTGGAAGTGGAAGATTAGTACCTTTGTCATTACCTCTTATGATCAACTCAGATGAGGTAGGCACTCTCGGTGATGATGTGTCACATGGTGGAGGTGATGTAGTCCTCATAACAACGGATGTGGTTGTCATAGTATGCTTAGTAGTTGAAGGGACAACCGTATCAACTCTTGGAATGTGCATCTCGCGCTTGTTCTCCTTGTGCGCAACACGTCGTTTTATTTCCTGTTCAGCTTTGCAAGCAAGATGAAACAAATGGTCCATAGGATAACACTCTTCATGTATTAGTATCTCCTGAATGTCACGATTTAATCCTCCCCAAAATCTATCCATAAAATCTTCTTCACTTTCTTCTAAAGAGGAATGCAGCAAGGTAGTTTGTAAAGTATCATAATATTTCGTTACGGTGTCACTACCTTGTTTTAAATGTTGCAACTTTGTAATCATGTCACGAGTATAATAAGCGGGAACGAATGTATGTCGCATGGCAAGTTTCAAATCATCCCAAGTAGTAGGTATATCATTAGGGTGTAACCGACAATATTCACTCCACCAAACTACAGCATAACCAGTGAAAGAACCAACCGCAACCTTAACTTTTTTACGTACATCAAAATTATTGGAAGCAAATATATTATTTAGGTCAAACTCCCATTCAATATATAAAGCAGGTCTAAAACGGCCATTAAATGGTGGTATAGAAACATTAACCTGATCATGTGCATTTGGATGTTTGTGCACCTCTCGTGACGGTTGTGATATTTGCATAGGTGATGGCACATCTCCCACGATCGACAAACCCCATGAATTGACTCTAGATCCTGTCATGATTAGTAGAAACAAGAAACAAAATTCAAGAATAATGTTCCTATGAACTACTAGGATGTGGTGGTAAAGCGCTCACAGTAAAGCAAATATCAATATCTTACAAGTTCTTACCAAGCAGCAGGTGGTGACAGGCAACCAGCGGTGTCAAATAACTCCAAAGATTGAGTAAAGCGATTGCCAGGGGAACGTACGTATACACGGTGTAGAAATATGTGGAGCTGGGTTGGCTATATATGGTAGCAAAATATTAGCAATAATCAATTCAGAGATGCAATGTTGAATAAACGCTCAACGACGGTACTGTGCTGGTCCTAGGCTAGACCGGACTAGAGACGCGAGCCTAGAACACTAATGAGGTCACGGTGTAGCACAACTAGCATCAATGAAGGATACTAAGTAGCTCTGGACAGCAAGATATAAGTGAAGATCACAACGGCAGTAAAGATAATGATGAAAAACAACTGCCAAGCAGGATATACAACAACTCTCTCCAACTTTCCTCTTGAAAAGTTTGTGCCAATTTTCTGATAATTTTTTTCAAAGAATGCTACTAACTCAAGCTTTCCAATGCAAAAAGAATCACTCAATTCCGAGTTGATATGAGGAGTGAAAGAATTCTGAAACTGGCTTGAAAAACTGGAATAAGCTGTGTCCGCGAACTTCGGAGGGCAAAAAGACCTATTTAGAAGACGATTTTGAGGTGTCAAATATTGAACTAGTCTCTGCAACTATTTAGATGCGGCTCGTCGCTAGCTTTCATTTGAGTACTCGCGGAGTCAAAACGGACTTCGTATGAGGAAGGTATGCATGTTTTACTAAACAGTGCACAAAACAGATTCCAATCCGAATTCAACTACGAGATTGAGTCTAGATAGATCCGAATTTTGTTTTTTTTCTTCTCTCTTTTTTTTCCTCACACTTTTTTTTCTTCTCTTTTTTTTCTGACTTCTTTTTCTTTTTTTTCTCTTTTTTTTTCTCTGTCTTTTTTTTCTCTCCCTCTTTCCAAGACAAACTAGATAAGATGCAGATTGGATCAAGCGAAGATGTGAACGACCTCAACTATGATTGTGACAATGAACTATGGGTAGCACATGGTGGAATTTGATGGATGGTGTGGTGGACAGCAGAAGGGATAACGATGCAGCGGCGACGTGACTAATGTGAACAGAACTCGAAACTCTAAACGAACTAGACCCTAAGACCAGCAACTCGACACAACGATGCAACCGATAATTCAATAATGCAAACAATGAATAGAAAATTGCAAAGGCTCAGACTGGGTTGGACAAAAGGATGAATAGATCTAACTTTTTTGTGGCTTTTTCTTGGACAATAGGTAAGAAAATAAATCTAATCTAGGGGAAACTGGAAATTCTCACCGAGCAACCTGAAAACTGATACCACTTGATAGAGGCGAGGGTGTCCCGATCTTTCGATGAGATGATAACTATCGATTTGGTGGAGTCGACTTTGACGATCCGACTACAAACGTGCACGACGTTGCGCCTTATCAATCGCTAAACCAATCTCCTGAGGTTACTGACGATGCCGGAAGCACGATCAGCCTGACCACGAAGGTCTATTCCTGCAAGCAATCGAAGAACGAGCAAGAATATGATAAAGCAATCTGAATATTGCGAACATATATGAAGTATTGATAATGGTGGGGATCCGTAAGCGGTCTTGGTCTGGTCGTTGGACACGAACGAAGTACACGAAGTTGCAATGGCTAACTTTTAACTAAACAAATCCCAAGGAAAAAGCTACTAGATGGATCTACTTATATAGGAGCAAGGGGTGGCGGCCAAGGAGGTGGGAGGACGTCCCAAGGCAGCCTAAAACCAACCCTAGGTCGTACAAGGCTCATGGGCCCAAGTGGAGGTGATGCAACACCTTTGGACTTGTAGTTTGACTCAGATTCTGGTGCAACGTCAGATTGTTTCGACCATAACTCAATGCTCCGGACGAATTTAAAGGTGAATCCAATTGGGTTGGAAAGAGCACGAAATCTAGTTTCCAACAAAAAAAGAATCACCCAATTCGGAGTCCGTATGAAAAAGTTGTTGGTGTTTTGAGTCAGGTATGTCTGTGCAGTCCGAATCTGAATCCAGAACGTGAGAGACTTGGACTCTATCTTCTATTGGCCCAAAAGTGACGTGAGAGGACTTTTTGAACAGAACCTAAACTTCTCCTTTTGCCTTATCTTCATATGTGGATTGTACAAATGTCCCATACACCTGCAATTAGACAAAACACAAAAGTGTGTGAAGTATTTTTGTTCTGGATAACATAAATAGATTATTGAATAGTTTGCACTAGAAATCACCTGACAAATATGCATGTATGCAATATTTTTGGTCGTATCCAAGGTAGTCATGTCCTCATCATCCTCCACTTCTTGAAAACAAAGCCGTCCTCGGCGTTGCTTAATCTGAAATGTGGCTAACAAAAGAGACAAGGTGTACATGTTGTATATGTATATGTCATCCATTTTTACTTCCCGTGGATTTTGCACATATGACACATGTATACATGAGTAACTTTCATAGTTAATAAAATATAAAGCCAAAATATTATCACAAGAAGTAGAAGGCATGAAAGTATTGCAACTCAGTTTGCACATATAAGTGAAGCTCTTATTCATATGAAAAGATGGACAATATTCATCATTAAACCATCCCAACATTGATGAACCATCACCAAGATTAGAGGTCATATCAAAATGATTAAACATTGGCACAATTATTTTCAAACATATTTGATCCAAATCTGATTTATTCCCTGATTCACTTGATTCTTTTGCATCGATAGTTAATTCAATGGGCTCACTCAAAATTGTTTGATCACATGGCAAAGTCAAATCATCAACATAGTCCTCTAAGGTAGCTGGTGTGATCAAAGTAGTGGGTAGCTCACCGCATGGTGCACTTAAATTGACAAGACATTCATCATACTCATGTGGAAGTGGAAGATCAGTACATTTGTCATTACCTCTTATGATCAACTCAGATGATGTAGGCACTCTCGGTGATGATGTGTCACATGGTGGAGGTGATGTAGTCTTCACATCAATGGATGTGGTTTTCATAGTATGCCTAGTAGTTGAACGGACAACCGTATCAACTCTTGGAATATGCATCTCGCGCTTGTTCTCCTTGTGGGCAACACGTCGTTTTATTTCCTGTTCAGCTTTGCAAGCAAGATGAAACAAATGGTCCATAGGATAACACTCTTCATGTATTAGTATCTCCTGAATGTCACGATTTAATCCTCCCCAAAATCTATCCATAAAATCTTCTTCACTTTCTTCTAAAGAGGAATGCAGCAAGGTAGTTTGTAAAGTATCATAATATTTCGTTACGGTGTCACTACCTTGTTTTAAATGTTGCAACTTTGTAATCATGTCGCGAGTATAATAAGCGGGAACGAATGTATGTCGCATGGCAAGTTTCAAATCATCCCAAGTAGTAGGTATATCATTAGGGTGTAACCGACAATATTCACTCCACCAAACTACAGCATAACCAGTGAAAGAACCAACCGCAACCTTAACATTTTTACGTACATCAAAATTATTGGAAGCAAATATATTATTTAGGTCAAACTCCCATTCAATATATAAAGCAGGTCTAAAACGGCCATTAAATGGTGGTATAGAAACATTAACCTGATCATGTGCATTTGGATGTTTGTGCACCTCTCGTGACGGTTGTGGTATTTGCATAGGTGATGGCACATCTCCCACGATCGACAAACCCCATGAATTGACTCTAGATCCTGTCATGATTAGTAGAAACAAGAAACAAAATTCAAGAATAATGTTCCTATGAACTACTAGGATGTGGTGGTAAAGCACTCACAGTAAAGCAAATATCAATATCTTACAAGTTCTTACCAAGCAGCAGGTGGTGACAGGCAACCAGCGGTGTCAAATAACTCCAAAGATTGAGTAAAGCGATTGCCAGGGGAATGATAGAGGCAAAGGTGTCCCGTCTTTCGATGAGATGATGGATATCGCTTTGGTGGAAGTCGACTTTGACGATCCGACTACGAACGTGCGAGGACGTCGCGCCTTAGCAATCGCTAAACCAACTACGAGAGGTTATCGACCACGCCGGAGCACGATCAACCTGACCACGAGGGTCTGTTTCCTGCGAGCAAACGAAGAACAAGCAAGAAACTGAGATTGCAATCTGGATATTGCGAATATAAGATGAAAGCATTATTGATCAAGGTGGAGTTCTGTGACGCCTTTGTCTGGTCGCTGAACACAAACGAAGTACGCGAAGTTGCAGCTATGGCGAACTTTTAATCTAAACAAAACCCAAGCAAAAAGGTACTAGATGGATCTACTTATATAGGAGCAAGGGGTGGCGGCCAAGGAGGTGGGAGGACGTCCCAAGACAGCCTAAAACCAACCCTAGGTCGTACAAGGCTCATGGGCCCAAGTGGAGGTGATGCAACACCTTTGGACTTGTAGTTTGACTCGGATTCTGGTGCAACGTCAGATTGTTTGGACCATAACTCAATGCTCCGGACGAATTTAAAGGTGAATCCAATTGGGTTGGAAAGAGCACGAAATCTAGTTTCCAACAAAAAAAGAATCACCCAATTCGGAGTCCGTATGAAAAAGTTGTTGGCGTTTTGAGTCAGGTATGTCTGTGCAGTCCGAATCTGAATCCAGAACGTGAGAGACTTGGACTCTATCTTCTCTTGGCCCAAAAGTGACGTGAGAGGACTTTTTGAACAGAACCTAAACTTCTCCTTTTGCCTTATCTTCATATGTGGATTGTACAAATGTCCCATACACCTGCAATTAGACAAAACACAAAAGTGTGTGAAGTATTTTTGTTCTGGATAACATAAATAGATTATTGAATAGTTTGCACTAGAAATCACCTGACAAATATGCATGTATGCAATATTTTTGGTCGTATCCAAGGTAGTCATGTCCTCATCAACTTGAGCACAATTTTCCTTTCCATCATTTTCACGAAAGACATTAAAAAGATGAAGCATATGAGGCACCCTTAATTCCATTTTTTTGTAGTTTTCTTTTATAGACTAAACTAGTGATAAAACAAGAAACTAAAAGATTCGATTGCAAGATCTAAAGATATACCTTCAAGCACTCACCTCCCTGGCAACGGCGCGAGAAAAGAGCTTGATGTCTACTACGCAACCTTCTTCTTGTAGACGTTGTTGGGCCTCCAAGTGCAGAGGTTTGTAGGACAGTAGCAAATTTCCCTCAAGTGGATGACCTAAGGTTTATCAATCCGTGGGAGGCGTAGGATGAAGATGGTCTCTCTCAAACAACTCTGCAACCAAATAACAAAGAGTCTCTTGTGTCCCCAACACACCCAATACAATGGTAAATTGTATAGGTGCACTAGTTCGGCGAAGACATGGTGATACAAGTGCAATATGGATGGTAGATATAGGTTTTTGTAATATGAAAATATAAAAACAGCAAGGTAACAAGCGAGAAAAGTGAGCGTAAACGGTATTGTAATGTTAGGAAACAAGGCCTAGGGTTCATACTTTCACTAGTGCAAGTTTTCTCAACAATAATAACATAATTGGATCATATAACTATCCCTCAACATGCAACAAAGTGATGAGGACATCAACACCATTTTTACACCCACAACCCCTGCTACTATACATACTGGACCGATTCCTAGAGCTCGCGCACACCAATTAAATTACCATGTACTTTCGTTTCTTGGTAATGATTCTAATGTTCATAAGAATATGATGCTGCCTAAATTGGATACATTTGTTTTGCTTACAAATGAAGGGCCTAGCTTGGAGAAGGATGAACATTGGAGCAAGAACAAGCATGGAGTTGATGGCATGCGCAAGGGAGACAAGAACAGAGTTTCAAGTGATGATTTCAGGACTTTGAAGCCACCATAATGAGTGCATGAAGCCTTGGACGAAATATACAAGATGCCACTTCATAATTTTCGTCCAGAGGCTATTCTAGGTGCTGCATCACCTTATTTTTGGGCCAGGCCCATGTAATTTCGAAATACTTCAATATGGGCTGTTTTTAGAGTCCGTATGTGTGGGGAAACAAGAGTTAGGGTGGGTTTCGGACCCCTCCTCCAAGGGCCACGAAATTCCCCCCTCTTCCTCCATATATACAGCCCCTAGGGCATCGTTTAGACTTTGGGTTTTGTTTAGATTAAAAGTTCGCCATAGCTGCAACTTCGCGTACTTTGTTTGTGTTCAACGACCAGACAAGGCATCACAGAACCCCACCTTCATTAATAAAGCTTTCCTCCTTTATTCGCAATATCCAGATTGCAATCTCAGTTTCTTGCTTGTTCTTCGTTTGCTCGCAGGAAATAGATCCTCGTGGTCAGGTTGATCGTGCTCCAACGTGGTCAATAACCCCTCGGAAGTTGGTTTAGCGATGGCTAAGGCGCGACGTCTTTGCACGTTCGTAGTCGGATCGTCAAAGTCGACTCCCACAGAAAACGATTGCTATCTCATCGAAACATCAGGACACCTTTGCCTCTATCAAGTGGTATCAGATTTCCAGGTTGCTCGGTGAGATTTTACAGTTTTTCGTAGTTTAGATCGAGTCTGTTCTTCATACCTATAGTCCACGAAAAAGCCAAAAAAAAATATTAGGGTTAGTTCATCTTATCCGAACCAATCTGAGCCTTTGCATAATCTTTTCTGTTTTTGCTTTGTTGAATTTGCGGTTGCATCGTCGTGTCAAGTTGCTGGTCCTAGCGTCTAGTACTTTAGAGTTTCGAGTTCTGTTCACAAGTTGTCACGCCGCCGCCGCACCATCGTCATCACCGCTGCCATATACCACCATCGTCATCACCGCTACCATATACCACATATCCACCGCCATCACGCTAATCCGAGTCCACCGCCATCACAGATTCACCACCAGTCCGTGTTCCATCGCCCTGCAAATATCCGCCACCAGTCTGAGTTTCCACCAGATTCATCTTCGCCACCAGTCCTAGTCCGAGTCCAGTAATTATTGCTTTGTTCTTGATTTCCAGATCACGCGATACTCCGAGTCGTGACAGAATAGGACTCCCCAACTTCCGAGCCATCCGCAGAAGAAAAATAGTTCCAGTTTCAAAAAAACTAAGTCTAGAAAATTCTGGCTAGGCAGTTTTTAGGACATTTGTAGACTTTTTCGAAAAAAAATTGTTGCGGAGCAAAAAACAAAAAAGAGGAAAAAAAGTGCAAAAAAAAGTGAAAAAAGAAAAAAATTCAGAGTGTGCTCCTCCCTTTTTTACGTGCAGCGCCGTGATTTTGTTAGTGTTCTAGGCTCGCGTCTGTAGTACGGTCTAGCTTAGGACCAGCACAGTACCGTCGTTGAGCGTTTATTCAACTTTGCATCTCTGAATTGATTATTGCTGACCCTTTTTGCTACCATATTATAAGCCTTCCCAGCTCCACATACATCTACATCGTGCGTTTGACTCTCCCTGGTAATCGCTCTATCCAAGCTTTGAGAGTTTTGACTACATCGGTTGCCGATCACCGCCTGCTGCTGGGTAAGAACTGGTAAGAATTTGAGTTTTGCTTGACGGATTTGTGACACCCACCACCACCACTTGTTAGTAGTCTATAGGATCATATTCTTGTGTGTTTCTATTGCTACTAACCATGCCAGGATCACAAGCCGACGAGATTGACTGGGAAAACTTAACGAACAAGGAGCTTCATGATATGTTTCAGCAAATGATGACTGAACAGGTGCAAGATGTGCTGAACAATTTTGAAGAGGCCATGGAGAAGATCACTGGCCTTGAGAAGATGTTCGAAACAAAGCTCGATAACATATTTAATGAACTGCTTGCACGTCTTCCACCACCGGCTGCACCTGCCGCACCTCTGCAACAACAACAACAACAACAACAACAACAACAACAACAACAACAACAACAACAACAACGACGACGACGACGACGACGACGACGACTACCTCCACGTCGGGAAACAGCCCTCCGCCGAGCGAGTCGTGTCCCTCTTCAGCCTGGCCAAACTGTTGGTGCTGTTGTTGATACTTCTGTGGCTCCTGCTGCGGATGTGGAGGAGGACGATTATGCGGGAGATTACGAGGATGAGGTTGATCAAAATCAGAACTACGTGCAACCACCAGCACCACAACCACCAGGTCGTCCACATGCAAATAATGGCAATGTTAGGGCTCCCCCTCAGGTACGAGATCATGACCATCTCCCTAAACTGAAATTGAATATTCCACCATTTGAGGGTAGATATGTTCCTGATATATATCTTACTTGGGAGTTAGAAACTGAACAACGGTTTACATGTTTACAATATCCTGTGGAGAGACGTGTTCCTGCTGCTGTTTGTGCTTTCACTAGCTTTGCATGTGTTTGGTGGTCTGAACATTGTAGATTATATCCTGTTCCAGCTACTTGGGCTGCTTTGAAAACTGCTATGCGTACTCGTTGGGTTCCACCATATTATCAACGTGAATTACTTCAAAAATTGCAGCGCTTAAGACAAGGAAAAAATCCTGTAGAAGAATATTATCAGGAATTACAAACTGGCTTGATTAGATGTGGTATTGTTGAGGAGAATGAAGCTATGCTTGCACGTTTTATGGGTGGATTAAATAGAGAGATTCAGACCATTCTAGAGTATAAGGATTATAATAATATCACTCGTTTATTCCATCTTGCTTGTAAAGCTGAACGTGAAGTGCAGGATCAACAGGCATTGGCGCGAACTAACTTTTCTGCAGGTCGACCTTCATCATGGACACCACGTGCGTCATCTACTTCCACTGCACCATCACCTCCTTCAGGTGCCACCTCCAGCCGTGATACAAGAAAGTAGGCACAACCACCGCTATCTGCCAAGAGCACACCTGCCGGGCCTGCACAGAGCTCTTCTTCTTCCATGGCGTCAACAGGGCACACAAGTGATATTATTTGTCGTCGTTGTAAGGGAAGAGGACATTTTGCGAGAGAATGCAAATCTCAGCGTGTGATGATTGCTATTGAGGATGGTGGGTATGAGTCCGCTACTGACTATGATAAGGAGACTTTGGCTCTTATTACACATGAAGAACACGGTGGAGATGATTCTGATCATGAGACGCAATACATGGCTGCTGAAGATGCTGACAGGTATGAATGTTTAGTTGCTCAACGTGTTTTGAGTGTGCAGGTTACACAAGCTGAGCAAAATCAGAGGCATAATTTGTTCCATACAAAGGGAGTTGTGAAGGAAAGTTCTATTCGCGTCATCATAGATGGAGGGAGTTGCAACAACTTGGCTAGCATGGAGATGGTGGAGAAGCTATCTCTCACCACAAGACCACATCCACATCCTTACTACATCCAATGGTTCAACAACAGCGACAAGGTTAAGGTAACACGTACTGTTCGGGTGCATTTTAGTATCTCTATGCTGATTATGTTGATTGTGATGTGGTACCTATGCAAGCATGTTCCTTATTACTTGGTAGACCATGGCAATTCGATAAAAAATTTGTACACCATGGTAGAAACAATCAGTATACTCTTGTTCATAAGGATACAAATATTACTTTGCTTCCTATGACTCCTGATTCATTTTGAAAGATGATATTCATAGAGCTAATAAAGCAAAACAGGAGAAAAATAAGAGTGAAAATCAGATTGTGGCAAAAGAATTTGAGCAACAAATGAAGCCTAATAATAAACCATCTAGTGTTGCTTCTGAAATTAAATTGAAAAGTGCATGTTTACTTGCCACCAAATCTGATATTGATGAGCTAGTTTTTAGCAAATCTGTTTGCTATGCTTTTGTGTGCAAAGAGGCATTATTTTCATTTGAGGACGTGCCTTCCTCTTTGCCCCCTGCAGTCACTAACATTTTGCAGGAGTTCGCTGACGTCTTCCCACAAGACGTGCCACCGGGATTACCACCTATTCGAGGGATTGAGCATCAAATTGACTTAATTCCCAGTGCATCGCTACCCAACCGTGCACCATACCGTAGCAATCCAGAGGAGACGAAGGAGATTATGCGTCAAGTACAGGAGCTGCTCGACAAAGGTTATATTCGCGAACCCTTAGTCTATGTTCCTATTATTCTAGTGCCAAAAAAGGATGGTACGTCGCGTGTGTGTGTTGATTGTAGAGGCATTAATAATATTACTATTTGTTATCGTCATCCTATTCCTAGGCTAGATGATATGCTTAATGAATTGAGTGGCTCTACAATATTCTCCAAAGTTGATTTGTGTAGTGGATACCATCAAATTCGTATGAAATTGGGAGATGAATGGAAAACAGCTTTTAAAACTAAGTTTGGTTTATATGAGTGGTTAGTCATGCCTTTTGGGTTAACTACTGCACCTAATACTTTCATGAGACTAATGAACGAAGTTTTACGTGTTGTTTTTATTGCTCTACGTGATGCATGTTTGTTTGGTAACCTTGGGAAGTGCACCTTTTGCACCGACCGAGTATCTTTTCTTGGCTATGTTGTTACTCCACAGGGAATTGAAGTTGATAAAGCCAAGATTGAAGCTATTGAGAGTTGGCCGCAGCCCAAAACGGTCACAGAAGTGAGGAGTTTTCTTGGACTCGCTGGTTTCTATAGGCATTTTGTGCAAGATTTTAGCACCATAGCTGCACCTCTCAATGAGCTTACAAAGAAGGATGTGCCTTTTGTTTGGGGTACCGCACAGGAAGAAGCCTTCATGATATTGAAAGATAAGTTGACACATGCTCCTTTACTCCAACTTCTTGATTTTAATAAGACTTTTGAGCTTGAATGTGATGCTAGTGGAATTGGATTAGGAGGTGTGTTATTACAAGATGGCAAACCTGTTGCATACTTTTCTGAAAAATTGAGTGGGCCTAGTCTGAACTATTCTACTTATGATAAAGAATTATATGCTCTTGTTCGGACCTTAGAAACATGGCAACATTATTTGTGGCCCAAAGAATTTGTTATACATTCTGATCATGAATCTTTGAAACACATTAAAAGTCAAGCAAAACTGAACCGTAGACATGCTAAATGGGTTGAATTCATTGAGACTTTTCCTTATGTCATTAAACACAAGAAGGGTAAAGAAAATGTTATTGCTGATGCATTGTCTCGTCGTTATACTATGCTTTCACAACTTAACTTTAAAATATTTGGTTTGGAGACCATCAAAGATCAATATGTGCACGATGCTGAATTTAAAGATATATTGCAGAATTGTAAAGAAGGTAGAACATGGAACAAGTTCGTCGTTAACGATGGATTTGTGTTTCGTGCTAAGAAGCTATGCATTCCAGCTAGCTCCGTTCGTCTTTTGTTGTTGCAGGAGGCGCATGGAGGAGGACTAATGGGACACTTTGGCGTGAAGAAGACGGAGGATATACTTGCTACACATTTCTTTTGGCCAAAGATGAGACGGGATGTTGAGCGTTTTGTTGCTCGCTGCACTACATGTCAAAAAGCTAAGTCACGACTCAATCCTCATGGTTTATATATGCCTTTGCCTGTACCTAGTGTTCCTTGGGAGGATATATCTATGGACTTTGTTTTAGGTTTACCTCGAACAAAGATGGGGAGGGATAGCATATTTGTTGTCGTGGATAGGTTCTCGAAAATGGCACACTTTATACCATGTCATAAAAGCGATGATGCTGTTAATGTTGCTGATTTGTTCTTTCGTGAAATTATTCGCTTGCATGGTGTGCCAAATACTATTGTTTCAGATCGTGATACTAAATTTCTTAGCCACTTTTGGAGATGTTTATGGGCTAAGTTGGGGACTAAACTGCTTTTTAGTACTACTTGTCACCCCCAAACTGATGGTCAAACTGAAGTAGTCAATAGAACATTGTCTACTATGCTTAGGGCTGTTTTGAAGAATAATAAGAAAATGTGGGAAGAATGCTTGCCTCATATTGAATTTGCTTATAATCGTTCGTTGCATTCTACTACTAAGATGTGCCTTTTTGAAATTGTGTATGGTTTCCTACCTCGTGCACCCATTGATTTGTTGCCTCTTCCATCTTCGGAGAAGGTTAATTTTGATGCTAAACAACGTGCTGAATTGATCTTAAAAATGCATGAGTTAACTAAGGAAAACATTGAGCGTATGAATGCTAAATATAAACTTGCTGGAGATAAGGGTAGAAAATATGTTGTCTTTGCAACTGGAGATCTTGTTTGGTTACATTTGCGTAAGGATAGGTTTCCTAATTTGCGCAAATCAAAGCTAATGCCACGTGCTGATGGTCCTTTTAAGGTGTTAGAGAAAATAAATGATAATGCATATAAACTTGAGCTGCCTGCAGATTTTGGCATTAGTCCCACTTTTAACATTGCAGATTTGAAGCCTTATTTGGGTGAGGAAGATGAGCTTCCGTCGAGGACGACTTCATTTCAAGAAGGGGAGGATGATGAGGACATCAATACCATTGTTACACCCACAACCCCTACTACTATACATACTGGACCGATTACTAGAGCTCGCGCATGCCAATTAAATTACCAGGTACTTCCGTTTCTTGGTAATGATTCTAATGTTCATGAGAATATGATGCTGCCTAAATTGGATACATTTGTTTTGCTTACAAATGAAGGGCCTAGCTTGGAGAAGGATGAACATTGGAGCAAGAACAAGCATGGAGTTGATGGCATGCGCAAGGGAGACAAGAACAGAGTTTCAAGTGATGATTTCAGGACTTTGAAGCCACCATAATGAGTGCATGAAGCCTTGGACGAAATATACAAGATGCCACTTCATAATTTTCGTCCAGAGGCTATTCTAGGTGCTGCGTCACCTTATTATTGGGTCAGGCCCATGTAATTTTGAAATACTTCAATATAGGCTGTTTTTAGAGTCCGTATGTGTGGGGAAACAAGAGTTAGGGTGGGTTTCGGACCCCTCCTCCAAGGGCCACGAAATTCCCCCCTCTTCCTCCATATATACAGCCCCTAGGGCATCGTTTAGACTTCGGGTTTTGTTTAGATTAAAAGTTCGCCATAGCTGCAACTTCGCGTACTTCATTTGTGTTCAACGACCAGACAAAGGCGTCAGAGAACCCCACCTTCATTAGTAAAGCTTTCCTCTTTTATTCGCAATATCCAGATTGCAATCTCAGTTTCTTGCTTGTTCTTCGTTTGCTCGCAGGAAATAGACCCTCGTGGTCAGGTTGATCGTGCTCCGGCATGGTCAATAACCCCTCGGAAGTTGGTTTAGCGATTGCTAAGGCGCGACGTCTTTGCACGTTCGTAGTCGGATCGTCAAAGTCGACTCCCACAGAAAACGATTGCTATCTCATCGAATCGTCGGGACACCTTTGCCTCTATCACCAGGCACTGAAACTCCTCCTGAGCCTAAGGATGGTGAAGTAATTGTCTTCATTGATCATATGCTCCGGGGCTTCAGCCCCCCCGACTCAAAATTCTTCCGCGTTGTGCTGCATTTTTCCAAGCTCCATCCACAAGACATCAGACCAAATTTTGTTTCAAACATCTGCAACTTTGAAGTATTCTGCGAGGTGTACCTTCAACAAGGGCCCACCGTAGAATTATTCAGGGAATTTTATTATTTAAACTGGCAGAACAAATTCACAGACGGGCCCAGCCTAGAGTTAGGCGGCATTTCTATACAGCGACGGAAAGAAGCCACTTTCCCAGCCACCACTCTACCTAGTCATCCCAAAGACTGGAACCATACTTGGTTTTATTGCAAAGACACTTCTCCAGAAGGGGAAAATCCTCTGTCGGGTTATGATGAGGACATCAATACCATTGTTACACCCACAGCCCCTACTGTTACATATAATGGACCAATTACTAGAGCTCGTGCATGCCAATTAAATTACCAGGTACTTTCGTTTCTTGGTAATGATTCTAATGTTCATGAGAATATGATGCTGCCTAAATTGGATACTTTTGTTTTGCTTACAAATGAAGGGCCTAGCATGGAGAAGGATGAACATTGGAGCAAGAACAAGCATGGAGTTGATGGCATGCGCAAGGGGAACAAGAACGGAGTTACAAGTGATGATTTCAGGACTTTGAAGCCACCATAAGGAGTGAATGAAGCCTTGGACGGAATATACAAGATGCCACTTCATAAATTTCGTCCAGAGGCTATTCTAGGTGCTGCGTCACCTTATTATTGGGCCAGGCCAATGTAATTTCGAAATACATAAGTATAGGCTGTTTTTAGAGTCCGTATGTGTGGGGAAACAAGAGATAGGGTTGGTTTCGGACCCCTTCCCCAAGGGCCACGAAATTCCCCCCTCTTCCTCCATATATACAGCCCTTAGGGCATCGTTTAGACTTTGGGTTTTGTTTAGATTAAAAGTTCGCCATAGCTGCAACTTCGCGTACTTCGTTTGTGTTCAACGACCAGACAAAGGCGTCACAGAACCCCACCTTGATCAATAAAGCTTTCCTCTTATATTCGCAATATCCAGATTGCAATCTTAGTTTCTTGCTTGTTCTTCGTTTGCTTGCAGGAAACAGACCTTCGTGGTCAGGTTGATCGTGCTCCGGCGTGGTCAATAACCTCTCGGAGTTGGTTTAGCGATTGCTAAGGCGCGACGTCCTCGCACGTTCATAGTCGGATCGTCAAAGTCGACTTCCTCCAAAACGATAGCCACCATCTCATCGAAAGATGGGACACCTTTGCCTCTATCAGGTTATCGCGCCAGCCGGCTTAGCAACAGGCATCCTCTTCCAGATCGCATCAGTACAGCATAACGGAAGAAATATATGCTAGTCTTTTCAAAGATCCGAGCCTTGATGGCGAACGGTTTGACGGGAATCGATCTGGCTCGATGCTGGGTCGCCTGGAGAGTCTTGCCCTTAAGCCACCATCCCGGCTTAATGTGCGAGTACACCGGCGAGTTAACAGATCCTCAACGCCACTGTCAGATTGAATTGACTGACGAAGACATCAATAATATGATGAAATCTCTGTTAAATGAGAGCTTGGAAGACTGCAGTAAAGTTGGATTGAATCCTTTCTGCGTTCTTAACAAACCGCCAGCTGTAATCTTTTAACCAATTTCACAATTGAATCATACCTTCACTTAGATTGCCTTTTCATACCCATTTAATTTTTGCAGGCCGATTCACCTTTTTGGAGTAAGAAGCTGCAGGATAAACCGGCCAAGAAACCTCGGATAAAGACCAAGGCTACTAAAAAGCCTGCCAAGAAGAAGTCCAATCCTTCTGAGTTATTTGACTTGGATGATAATGATGAGTCGGAGGTAACACTTGACTCCCTTGGCTCATTTTTTGTACATCTTATTGATAATGATTGCTATCAGGATGATGCAGAAAGAAGCCAAGCCAATGCTGAAGAGGTAACTATCCTTTCCTCCGACTCTGAACCTTTGCCAAGACAGAAAGTTCATCAAGCAAGCCGAAAAGTAAGGTTTTCTCATCCTTTAGCTTATTTAGATCCCAACTTTATTTTGAAAATTTATGACAACCATCACATCTACTGACCAAATCCTCTGCATTAGCATGAGCCGTCAGCCAATAAAACCCATGACGGAAAGCCTTGGCTACGAGAGACTTAGAGCCGACATGATGACCACAATCTCCTTCATGAATCTCTCGTAGAATCTCATGGCCTTCCTCAGGAGAAACACGAACAAAGTCAACCAGCTTAGTGTCATCTGCCGATTTAAACTTCAACAGAGGATCATGCTCCGTGGTTGGTTTCTTCAAAGGTGTCATATCTGCCGGGTCAACATTATCTTTGTAAAACTTCAACTCCTCTGTTGCACAAACAGACTCAGCATAAGCAGCATCGCCTTCTTCACATTCCAAGGCTATCTTCCTGTTGCCGTGTACAGTGATGGTGCCCTTATAACCCGGCATCTTAAGCTGCAGATAAACATAACAAGGCCTTTCCATAAACTTGGCATAAGCCGGCCGCCCAAACAAACATGATAAGGGCTCTTGATCTTAACCACCTCAAAGGTCAGTGTCTCAGCTCTGGAATCATGATCATCACCAAAAACCACTTCCAAAGCTATCTTGCCCACCGGATACGCCGACTTACCAGGCACCACACCATGAAAAACAGTATTAGACGGCTTTAGATCCTTATTAGTCAAACTCATACGACGAAAAGTCTCATAGTAAAGGATATTGATGTTGCCGCCTCCATCCATGAGTACTTTAGTGAACTTATACCCTCGAACCTGAGGCGCAACCACCAAAGCTAACTGACCTGGATTGTCAACCCGGGGCGGGTGATCCTCACGGCTCCATACAATTGGGTGTTCAGACCACCGCAAGTAGCGAGGGACCGCCGGCTCAACTGCGTTTACCGCCCTTTTACGAACCTTCTGGTCCCGTTTGCATAAACTCGTGGTGAGCACATGATACTGACCACTGTTGAGCTGCTTCGGATTACTCTGATAACTAGACTGCTGGTGGTTCCCTTGACCAAATTGCTGATTGAAACCGCCTTGGTTACCTTGACCCTGAAAACCGGAACTTGAACCGCCACCTCCATAGCCAGGTCCGTGTGAGCCGAAACTTGACCCGCCACGCGGGCCATTACCATTATTGTGGCCCTGGTTAAGGCTGTAATCCCTGTATTCCTTCATGATGAAGCAATCCTTCCACATATGGGTAGCCGGCTTATCCGGGGTGCTTTGCTTCGGGCAAGGCTGATTCATCACCGCCTCAATATTCAACTTTGGCACGCCAAGCCGGGGTGGGAACGCCTTCCCCTTACGATGCTGATTACCGTTCTAAGCATTAGTATTAGCCACAAAGTCTGAACTGCCGTCAGACTTGCGCTTGCCATTATTACCCTGGCCCACCATATGGTGTTGCTGCCCCTTTCCATTGCTATTCTTCTTCCCTTTTCCAGTTTTCTCCTCATCAGACTCTAGATCCTTTGATGCGGAGCATCCTATGGACATCACCAAGTCAAGAGTCCATTTGGCAAGTGACACGTGCGACATCTACTTCACATACATAAAGGTGAATCTTCTCCTTTACACGTGTTCACTTGACCCCTTTGAGGATGGTATACTACTTGACATTCCTTCTGTGTGCATGCATAGGTATTGTCGGAGCTTCACACTTAGCAAGGACTAGTTCATGCGGAAGAGAACATCTACACCATCCAAGAGGGAAGCGTGGAAGTGCAGAAGGAAGCGCCAAGAAGAAGGCAGCAGCTTCCAGGCGACCCCGTGTCCACGGGCCCCTCCGACCCCGTGCGCACGGGAGTGTACCGTGCCCACGGGACCCCCGTGTCCACGGGCCTCATGGACCCCGTGCGCACGGGCCCTTGCGTCAGGTCTTTGGATACCCCGTGCGCACGGGCTCCACTTACCCCATGCGCACGGGGCCTCCTGCGTGTGGCTGTTGGGCTTTGCCTTGTATTCCCATTTCGCCCCTCCTTACCCCTTCATCCCTTGGACCTATATATACTCCTCTTCATCCTCCATTTAGACAAAGCTAAGAATAGACACAAATCATAGAGCTTAGCTCATGTACCTCCCCTTGTGGGATTCCTCCTTGAGAGAGAAGGCTCCATTGGAGTACAAGACCTCCAGTGGAGAAGAGCCCTAGGGATGCAAGCCCCCCCTTTGGGGAAGGATCTACCTAGATCTCAAGCCCTCATCTCCTTCATAGGATTTGGGATGAACTCTACCATGTATCTTGTTTCCCTTTGATTGTTCATGTACCTTGTGGATCTTGTGTGTTTGTTGGTCTAGTGGATGTGTGATTGGACTTGTTCTTGAGTGTTTTCTCTCTTGTGTTCATCTTGTTCTTGGGGATTCCCCTCCAATTCGTGAAAGATCTCTCCATAGGGTTCCACCCTACAACATCTTGGTATCATGAGCCATGGTTTCTCACAAAATTGGAGTCCCCTTCGTGTTTTCTAGCCTTGTTTTGTGTGATTTCGTCCTAAATTCGAAAATTCCCCACCAAAAATTGCCCCAATTTTTTTTTATGATTTGTTGGTTTGAAGAGGTTTTGTTGGATTTGATCCATGGATTTGCTTGGTTTCGAGTGGATCTAGCCTTCCCCCATCTTTTCCCCACCGGAATCCCCAAAATCTCCCCAATTTTGCCCAAGAAATCTCCAATTTCCGCCACGAAATCGCAAAATTTCCGCCCACCCCGTGCCCACGGACCCCAGACCCCGTGCGCACGGGCCCCTGAAAACTCTCTGGACACCCCGTGCCCACGGGCCCATTTTGACCCCGTGCGCACGGCCCTCCCAGACTCAGCTGCGTGCACTTTATGTTTTCACCCACAACTTCCACTCCCGAACTCCGATTTGGGTGTTCTTTGGCTCGTTGAAAAGCTAGCGACGTGCCCGAGCTGCTCATCTTGGTTTTACCACCATTTGACTCTATCAAAACTTTGGCATTTTGTCATCTTTGCCTAGGCCTTCCACCATATCATCCGCAAACCCACCATAGCCTTCCGCAACCTAACCCATTTTGCTTCATTTATGATGAGGACATGACTACCTTGGATACGACCAAAAATATTGCATACATGCATATTTGTCAGGTGATTTCTAGTGCAAACTATTCAATAATCTGTTTATGTTATCCAGAACAAAAATACTTCACACACTTTTGTGTTTTGTCTAATTGCAGGTGTATGGGACATTTGTACAATCCACATATGATGATAGGGGAAACGGAGAAGTTTAGGCTCTGTTCAAAAAGTCCTCTCACGTCACTTTTGGGCCAAGAGAAGATAGAGTCCAAGTCTCTCACGTTCTGGATTCAGATTCGGACTGCACAGACATACCTGACTCAAAACGCCAACAACTTTTTTATACGGACTCCGAATTGTGTGATTCTTTTTTGTTGGAAAGTAGATTTCGTCCTCTTTCCAACCCAATTGGATTCACCTTTAAATTCGTCCGGAGCATTGAGATATGGACGAAACAATCTGACGCTGCAGCAGAATCCGAGTCAAACAACAAGTCCAAAGGTGTTGCATCACCTCCACTTGGGCCCATGAGCCTTGTACGACCTAGGGTTGGTTTTAGGCTGCCTTGGGACGTCCTCCCACCTCCTTGGCCGCCACCCCTTGCTCCTATATAAGTAGATCCATCTAGTAGCTTTTTCCTTGGGATTTGTTTAGTTAAAAGTTAGCCATTGCAACTTCGTGTACTTCGTTTGTGTCCAACGACCAGACCAAGACCGCTTACGGATCCCTACCTTTATCAATACTTCATCTATATTCGTAATATTCAGATTGCATTATCATATTCTTGTTTGTTCTTCGATTGCGTGTAGGAATAGACCTTCGTGGTCAGGCTGATCGTGCTTCCGGCATCGTCAGTAACCTCAGGAGATTGGTTTAGCGATTGCTAAGGCACAACGTCGTGCACGTTTGTAGTCGGATCGTCAAAGTCGTCTCCACCAAATCGATAGTTATCATCTCATCGAAAGATCGGGACACCCTTGCCTTTATCAAGTGGTATCAGTTTCCAGGTTGCTCGGTGAGAATTTCCAGTTTTTACTAGATTAGATTTATTTTCTTACCTATTGTCCAAGAAAAAGCCACAAAAAAAGTTAGATCTATTCATCCTTTTGTCCAAGCCAGTCTGAGCCTTTGCAATTTTCTTTTCATTGTTTGCATTATTGAATTATCGGTTGCATCGTCGTGTCGAGTTGCTGGTCTTAGGGTCTAGTTGGTTTAGAGTTTCGAGTTCTGTTCACATTAGTCACGTCGCCGCTGCATCGTTATCCCTTCCGCTGTCCACCACACCATCCATCAATTTCCATCACGTGCTACCCATAGTTCATTGTCACAATCATAGTTGAGGTCGTTCACATCTTCGCTTGATCCAATCTGCATCTTATCTAGTTTGTCTTGGAAAGAGGAAGAGAAAAAAAGACAGAGAAAAAAAAGAGAGAAAAAAAAGAAAAAGAAGTCAGAGAAAAAAAAGAGAGAAAGAAAAAGAAAAAAAAGTGTGAGGAAAAAAAAGAGAGAAGAAAAAAACAAAATTCGGATCTATCTAGACTCAATCCTGTAGTTGAATTCGGATTGGAATCTGTTTTGTGCACTGTTCCGTAAAACAGGCATAACTTCCTCATACGAAGTCAGTTTTGGCTAGACGAGTACTCAAATGAAAGCTAGCGACGAGCCGCATCTAAATAGTTGCAGAGGCAAGTTCACTATTTGAAACCTCAAAATCGGCTTCTAAATAGGTCTTTTTGCCCTTCGAAGTTCGCGGACACAGCTTATTCCAGTTTTTCAGGCCAGTTTTAGAATTCTTTGACTCCTCATATCAATTCGGAATTGAGTGATTCTTTTTTGCATTGGAAAGCTTGAGTTAGTAGCATTCTTTGAAAAAAGTTATCAGAAAATTGGCTCAAACTTTTCAAGAGGAAAGTTGGAGAGAGAGTTGTTGTATATCCTCCTTGGTAGTTCTTTTTCATCATTATCTTTACTGCCGTTGTGATCTTCACTTATATCTTGCTGTCCAGAGCTACTTAGTATCCTTCATTGATGCTAGTTGTGTTACACCGTGACCTCATTAGTGTTCTAGGCTCGCGTCTCTAGTCCGGTCTAGCCTAGGACCAGCACAGTACCGTCGTTGAGCGTTTATTCAACATTGCATCTCTGAATTGATTATTGCTAATATTTTGCTACCATACATAGCCAACCCAGCTCCACATATTTCTGCACCGTGTATACGTACGTTCCCCTGGCAATCGCTTTACACAACCTTCAGAGTTATTTGACACCGCTGGTTGCCTCTCACCACCTGCTGCTTGGTAAGAACTTGTAAGATATTGATATTTGCTTTACTGTGAGCACTTTACAACCACATCCTAGTAGTTCATAGGAACATTATTCTCAAATTTCGTTTCTTGTTTCTACTAATCATGACAGGTTCTGGAGATAGAAGTTCTTGGACGACGGACACATCCTCACCATCACGAGAGTTGGGACAACACACACAAGCACATGGTCAGGTTATCTCTTTACCATCATTTGAGGGTAGATTTAATCCTGCTATTTATCTAGCTTGGGAGCTTGAAGTAGAACAAGTTTTTAGTCACCATGACTTTTCTGAACTTGAGCGAGTACGAGCTGCCACTAGAGCATTTACTGGTTTTGCTTCTGTTTGGTGGAGTGTGCATTGTAAGAAAAACATTGATAACCAACCCACAACTTGGAAAGATTTGAAAGATGTAATGAGACAACATTTTTTCCCTCCTTACTATCGTCATGAATTGCGTCGCAAATTTGAACAATTTAAACAAGGCAACAACACTGTTCATGCTTACTACCAAGAGTTCAAATCTTATATGCATCATTGTGACATAGAAGAATCTAAGGATGATACAATGAATAGATTTTTTGGTGGTTTGAACCATGATATCCAGGCACGATTTCAGTATATTCCTCGTTGCATTACTGGTATGTATGTTCGTGCTTGTACCTTTGAGAGACAGTTACAGGAGGATGCATTGGGCGACTACAACAACTACTATTCTAGTTCTTGCTCACCACCACCGCTTGGTTGCTCCACCGTTGCACCTACTAGAGTAGCCACACCTCAGATTGTGAGCGCGACATCATCTCAAGAGTATGGTACATTGCCATCATCCGTACCTACATCAGCTACATCTTTGCGACAAGGTAACTGTAAAGGTATTGATGATATAACTTCACATGAGAATGATGCATGCCTAGTTAACTTGAATACATCATGTGTTGAGTTACCTGTTGATTTGAGCGTATAACCTATTTTTGAGAATCATGTTACTGTCATGAATGCGTCATGTGATCAAACAACTGAAATACGAATAATTTTGAGTGCACCCAATGAAGTAACTGTTGATGCAAAAGAACCAATGTTTAAACATTTTGATATGACCTCTAATCTTGGTGATGATTCTGTGTCAAATGACTTATTGCATGTTTGTTTATTTAAGCATGTTGTAGCATGTAAATTTGATGCAAGTAAGGTTTATTCACCAATGTTGGGATGGTTTAATGATGAATATTGTCAATCTTTTCATATGAATAAGAGCTTCACTTATATGCGCAAACTGAGTTGCAATACTTTCATGCCTTCTACTTCTTGTGATAATATTTTGTCTTTATATTTTATTAACTATGAAAGTTACTCATGTATACATGTGTCATATGTGCAAAATCCACGGGAAGTAAAAATGGATGACATATACATATACAACATGTACACCTTGTCTCTTTTGTTAGCCACATTTCAGATTAAGCAACGCCGAGGACGGCTTTATTTTCAAGAAGGGGAGGATGATGAGGACATGAGTACCTTGGATACGACCAAAAATATTGCATACATGCATATTTGTCACGTGATTTCTAGTGCAAATTATTCAATAATCTATTTATGTTATCCAGAACAAAAATACTTCACACACTTTTGTGTATTGTCTAATTGCAGGTGTATGGGACATTTGTACAATCCACATGTGATGATAGGGGAAAAGGAGAAGTTTAGGTTCTGTTCAAAAAGTCCTCTCACGTCACTTTTGGGCCAAGAGAAGATAGAGTCCAAGTCTCTCACGTTCTGGATTCAGATTCGGACTTCACAGACATACTTGACTCAAAACGCCAACAACATTTTCATACGGACTCCGAATTGGGTGATTCTTTTTCTGTTGGAAAGTAGATTTCGTCCTCTTTCCAACCCAATTGGATTCACCTTTAAATTCGTCCGGAGCGTTGAGATATGGATGAAACAATTTGACGCTGCAGCAGAATCCGAGTCAAACAACAAGTCCAAAGGTGTTGCATCACCTCCACTTGGGCCCATGAGCCTTGTACGACCTAGGGTTGGTTTTAGGCTGCCTTGGGACGTCCTCCCACCTCCTTGGCCACCACCCCTTGCTCCTATATAAGTAGATCCATCTAGTAGCTTTTTGCTTGGGATTTGTTTAGTTAAAAGTTAGCCATTGCAACTTCGTGTACTTCGTTTGTGTCCAACGACCAGGCCAAGACCGCTTACGGATCCCCACCTTTATCAATACTTCATCTATATTCGTAATATTCAGATTGCACTATCATATTCTTGTTTGTTCTTCAATTGCGTGCAGGAATAGACCTTCGTGGTCAGGCTGATCGTGCTTCCGGCATCGTCAGTAACCTCAGGAGATTGGTTTAGCGATTGCTAAGGCGCAACGTCGTGCACGTTTGTAGTCGGATCGTCAAAGTCGTCTCCACCAAATCGGTAGTTATCATCTCATCGAAAGATCGGGACACCCTCGCCTCTATCAATTTAGCATTTGTGGTTGTTTGAGTGGTGACTTGAGTCTCCTAAGGTGTTTCGGCTACTTAGGGACGGTTGCTTCTTCATCATCCATCACCACCACTTCCACATTGCCATCTCCGCTACCACCATTTGACATTTGCCTTTGGAGATTTTGAGTTTGCGGTTTTTACTGTTTCCTAAGGTGTTTAGGCTACTTAGGGACGGGTCTACATCATCTTGGTATCTACATCAAGAACACAACCACTCATCATCGCCACGAGGTCGTCTTCGACATCGACCACTTCACCATTTTGACAACCTAATCGTAAGCAAGAACGGTAACCTCTGTATCATCTTGGTATCGTGGTATCCCATCATTGTACATTCTTGCCATTACATTGTTAACCCCTTAGCCCATTTTTGCGTCACTTACCTATCGAGACTAGCCTTTGAGTATTGCCGGCAACGTCACTTGTGCACATTAGTGATCATTGGTCTACACCTTCCATTGCATACATACCATATCATATTGGTATCATCTTGGATCATATCATCTCTTGTGTCACAAGATTGTTCCCGCATATACAGAATTGCTATCTTGGTTTGTGCATTTCGCATAGTAGCCATATCAAAAAAAAGCATAAGCTTTTAAGCAAAAGAAAAGAGAGCAAAGAGCTTGTAAGCAAGTGCCATATCATCATACCACATTGCACATAATATTGTCATATCCGATCATCTTGGATCATCTTGAGAAGAACAACGGGAACATCATACACATAGCATACTTGTGATAGAAAGCTCATACATTTGGCATCTTATAGGTTGTGCACAAGTGTCGTATCCGCCTATTGAGCAATCGTGCTAGCGTCTCTCTTGAGTTGTGCAACACGAGCGTTTTCCTTGGATTCCACATTTTGTGCTCATTCCTTGGTTGCACGACCCCATTTATCTATCCGTGTGTGTGTTTCCGTGTACCACCCATTGCTACTGGTCTACTTGTTTCACTTGCGAATTTGTGAATCTTTTCCAACATTATTGACTCTTGCTAACATTTTGCATCAAATTTTTGTGCCACTATCCTCACCAAGCTACTCCATAAGCTTTACTTGATAGGTGTGAGTGAACAAGTCCGGTACCAATTCCACTATTCTTTCATCTCACATTGAGTGAAACGGGATACATCCTCAACTTTGGGAAAAGGTAACTTGGTATTGTTTATCTCATTTCCTACTCACCTCTACTTGAGTCTTGTGATGGATAGGCAAGGCATTTCACCCTCGGTCTAGAACAATGACGAGTTCGATGCCACGAACAACTCCAACGACGCCAAGATGCAAGCTCAAATGGAGGACATCAAAGCCCTCATCAAGTCCTACAAGCGATCTTCCTCATCTTCGAGACGCTCAACTGCAAAGACTTCCGTGCTACCATCTCCGGCAAGTACACACAAGCATCGGCATCGACAAGACCATGACGAGCGACCTACTGGACGAGAGTTGGCTGCTCTGCCACCCCTGTGCACACGGGCCCTCGACCCCCGTGCACACGGGACCACGTGCACACAGCCTCCGACGACCCCGTGCGCACGGGCCATACAGTTCAGCAACAACGACTACAAGGCTGCGGCTCCTTCAACACCTTTGGCATCTTCGCCAAGTGACTTCAAGGCATCTTCGCCTTCGGATGTACGGCATCTTCGCCTACTCCACGAGCTCAAGTCCACTACTCCCTCGAGCTACAATGACTTCAACATCAACCACGAGATTCCTTTCTATGGGACTCTAGAACCCGAGGAGTATCTCGAGTGGGAGCGTTTGATGGACGACTACCTCAAGCTACATCAAGTCCCTCCCGAAGATCAAGTGAAGTGCGCCTCAAGAAACTTCCACGACTACGCGTCGACATGGTGGCTTCACACACCTTCGGAGAGCTACGACATGAGTTGGCCCAAGATGAAGAAAGCTATGCGTCGAGAGTTTGTGCCTCCAACCTACACGGAACAACTTCTACGCCAATTGGAGAACACCATCCAAGGATCTAAGTCCATCGACGAGTAATTCAAGGAGATGAAGAAAGCCTTGTGATGAGCCGGCGTGGACGGCCCCATGTCAATGAGGTTCCACTTCATGATGGGATTGAACAACGGCATCTCCAAGACTATCTTCCTTGAGAACTACAAGTCCCTCGACGACAACTACATTGGTGCTCTCAAGGCAAAACAAGAACTCATGAAGACCAAGGCTTCCCCACCCCAAGCACACTTCGCGGCGACCAAGCTCTATGACCACGAGCATGAGGATAGTACCACCAAGATGTCCAAGCCCGATGAGCTCCAAGACGATCCTCCCAAGTTCGACTTCACCGCCATCCCTCTTTGTGGCATTGATGATGCCGAGTCCTCCACGACTCTTTTTCAAGATGGTGCGGCAACGAGTACGACTACGGAGACCTTCAAGGACCAAGCTTTGGAGGCAAGCGACATGGTGACGAGCAAGGATGATGCTTCCATCTTAGGAGGCGAGAGTGATGTTGTGCCATCTTCGGCCTTCATCCACGACGAGAGTGATGTTGTGCCATCTTCGGCCTTCATCCACGATGAGAGTGATGATGTGCCATCTTCGGCCTTCATCCATGGCGACGACGACGAGACGGTTGAGCATGGGATTTTCCCTTCGGCCACGGCGACGTATGATGACTTGAGTGACTTTAGCCACCATATTGAGAGTGAGCGTGACTTCACCACTAGCCCCATATATGATGAGTTGCCCCAATTGCCATGTGAGGAGAGCCACCACCACCACCACTTGAGTGATTTGAGTGACTCCACCATATGCGACATTGAGTGCACCTACCTTGAGGGAGTGAGTGAGCCACCACCACATAGAGAGAGTGAGGTAGTTGATGAGGCATATGAGGCCATTCGCTTTCTAACAACTTAACCTCTACCTCTATTGTGTCTTCTCCTTTGGTGCTAGGTTCCATATATGATGACGCGTCGATCCTCGACGACTTCGCCCTCCCTTTGGACATGACGATGGCCATGGTGGACTATGATGAACCCCCCACATGGTTCCATCACGATGAAGATGACCACGATTTGGTCATTACCACCTCACCTACACCACTTGAGTGGAATGAGAAAGGTAACATAGGTGAAGGTCATGCTCTTGTCCCACTAGTGGACATTCTTGATATTGATTGCTTGCATGATGTTGATCCACCTATTCCCATGCTTCATGCTAGTATGATTTCTCCATGCGATGATTTACCCATTTATGATGAGTTTGATGATTGCCATGAGGAGTCTATTAGTTGTGATGCCATGTTAGATAGGATTTCTTGTGATAATTCTCTTGGTCACATCATGTTTGACAATCCGCTTGACTTGTCATATGCTATGCATGAGATACACCATATGTCATATTTGCAATCTCTTCATAGTGACTATGCATATGCCATTACGATAAACCCAATTTGCACATATGGCATAGATGATAAGCCCATGGTTATTGGCATTTGTTTTTCTTGTGATGATATTGATATGCTTCCTTTGCATCATTTACCTCATATGCCATGCCATGACCACCTAGCTTTGGATATGTATTGTTTTGGATGTTGTCCATTTTCTCCATATGATGTTTCCAATATTGCTCATGAGGAGACCCCCATAGTTTCCTCATACATTTTAGGAGACTTTGATCCATCCCATCAATTGCATGATCCCAATAATTGTATGTTCAATTTGCATCCCCATCGTGTTATACATAACAACTATTCTTTCATGATGGATGACATGTTCTTATATCATGCATCAAATTTCTTTGAGCGATGCTTATCTTGTGCTAACTCACACATGCACATACACATCATGATGGATGATGTGTACATTTACCACGCACACACGTTCTTTCGTTTGTGTCTCTTTTGTGTAGGTACCCATGAATACTTGTCAACCTCACAATCCCATGAGTTGACAAAACAAGCTCTAGAGAGCAATGATGACTTGGGATCCCATGGATTTCCTTTCCCACCGCTCTCTTCGCGCAAAGACTTCGCGCATTTCTTCTACATGGCCCTAACATGGCTATGGGTTATATACCACTTCTCACTTTATGCCCATATTTCCATGTTCACTATGCTTGATATGATCATTCATATGCCTTTGTCATGCATTTGTGACCCATGCTTTGCATTACACATGATGATTGTTTCTACTACTTATATGTGTATTTGCAAGCTTGGTGGAGACATTGCTTGTTATTGCCATGGTCCATTTGTGACCCATACCTATGATGATACTATGATCTTGTTATGTGTTCATGCTTGCGACATGTCATATGCATTGTCTATGCCTCTTATTTGCTCACATGACATGATTGCCATCATTTCCTCTAGTGTGTTGCATCTTCGCTCCACTAGTTTGCACGACATGATTACCATGATTGACTTGTTTTCCTCACACATGTTGAACAATTGCTCTTTCCATTGTGTTGAGTGCCACGATATCTTCAGTACACCCTATGCACATTATGCTTGGATTGTCTTGCACTTGCCCCATGTGTTTAGACATCTGATTATACTTGGTGTTGTGAATGATTCGTATGCCTACCATAGACCTTTCATTGAGTGCTTTATGCATACTTGCTATGACCTTGAGGTAGATGCTTGTTCACTTGTCACACATATTTGCATCTCGACCTCACATTTACATGCTTGTTTCCATGATGTCCTTGATTGTGCTCAACTTATATGCTTAAATGCCATGCCACACTTCTTTGTCAGACCATATGCTATGCTTGATGACAACACTTGTTGGGTGAATCACCTCTTGAATGCTTGGTTTTTCTCTTACGCCAACCACATTTGTTTTTCCAAGTGCTTGTTATCTTTGCTCCTTTTGAAGGAATTACAAGACGGTGTGACATTGGAGAGTGCCCATTTGAAACTACAAGATGATGCATGCTTGGTGATCGTCAACTTCTACACGGCAACATCATCTCTTTCCCATGGTGATTTGGATTTCGATCCGAGGTCGGATCTTTCCCAAGGGGGAGGGGATGATGCGGAGCATCCTATGGACATCACCAAGTCAAGAGTCCATTTGGCAACTGACACGTGCGACATCTACTTCATGTAAAGGTGAATCTTCTCCTTTACACGTGTTCACTTGACCCCTTTGAGGATGGTATACTACTTGACATTCCTTCTGTGTGCATGCATAGGTATTGTCGGAGCTTCACACTTAGCAAGGACGAGTTCATGCGGAAGAGAACATCTACACCATCCAAGAGGGAAGCCTAGAAGCGGAGAAGGAAGCACCAAGAAGAAGGCAGCAGCTTCCAGGCGACCCTGTGTCCACGGGCCCCTCCGACCCCGTGCCCACGGGCCTCCCAGGCTGGCGGTCCTGAAGACCCCGTGCGCACGGGAGTGTACCGTGCCCACGGGACCCCCGTGTCCACGGGCCTCATGGACCCCGTGCGCACGGGCCCTTACGTCAGGTCTCTGGATACCCCGTGCGCACGGGCTCCACTTACCCCGTGCGCACGGGGCCTCCTGCGTGTGGCTGTTGGGCTTTGCCTTGTATTCCCATTTCGCCCCTCCTTACCCCTTCATCCCTTGGACCTATATATACTCCTCTTCATCCTCCATTTAGACAAAGCTAAGAATAGATACAAATCATAGAGCTTAGCTCATGTACCTCCCCTTGTGGGATTCCTCTTGAGAGAGAAGGCTCCATTGGAGTACAAGACCTCTAGTGGAGAAGATCCCTAGGGATGCAAGCCCCCCCTTTGGGGAAGGATCTACCTAGATCATCAAGCCCTCATCTCCTTCATAGGATTTGGGATGAACTCTACCATGTATCTTGTTTCCCTTTGATTGTTCATGTACCTTGTGGATCTTGTGTGTTTGTTGGTCTAGTGGATGTGTGATTGGACTTGTTCTTGAGTGTTTTCTCTCTTGTGTTCATCTTGTTCTTGGGGATTCCCCCTCCAATTCGTGAAAGATCTCTCCATAGGGTTCCACCCTACAACATCCTTGGTGCTATCTGAGTCGGCGTATTTAACGAGAGCCGCCATGAGGTCCCCTATATCATTACAATGGCGCTTAAGCCGCCCCAGCTTCTGCTTGAGAGGAAGAAAACGGCAATTCTTTTCTAACATGAGGACAGCCGAACCGACATTAATATTGTCCAAGGAATGAATAATGGTCGAGATCCGGCGCAGCCAATGGGTCGTTGACTCACCCTCACCCTGGACACAAGTATCTAAGTCATATATCCTTGAAATTCTGAATGAAACGGGACTTCAATTCCGCCCATGAACCAGTGGAGTTAGGGGACAGTCCTTTCAACCAGTTACGGGCCGGCCCATCCAACATCATGGTGAAATACTTAGCACATGCAGCATCACTAACATCCAACATCTTCATAGCCATCTCATAGCTCTCAATCCAAGCTTCCGGGGGTTGATCCATCGTGTAGTTAGGCACCTTACGGGGGCCGTTGAAATCCTTAGGCAAGCGCTCGTTGCGTAGAGCCGATACTAAACATGGCACACCCAAAGATCTAGAGGTTACCCCTACCCCCACAGACATTGACGGATAAGCCGGAGGTTGCTATTGGGCCACTAACTGAGCCGCCAGCTTGGCCTCACGCTGTGCCCTGCCCTGGTCCGCCAAAGCCTGCACATCATTGCCAACGCGTGGTGGGTCATGCCCACGAGGCTGATTACGGCGCTGTTCACTACTCGAAACTGCTGGTGAGTCAATGTGCCTGCTATATCTCCGGCTTGGGCGAGGGTTGAGTGAATCCGTTCGTGGCTATACGAATAAGCCGCTTGTTGAGCCATAGCCGTGTGAAGAAGCTCTCTGGCCCTCTGCATCTCTATCGCTGCCGGAGACTCGCCTTCAACTGGGAGAGCCGCCAATCGTGTCACCGCAGCAATCATATTATCCAGAGAGTTAGAATAATGACCTGGCGGTGTCAGAACATGCTTATGGGGAGTCATATCCAAACGAGGCAGATCTGCAGTACGCGGCTGAACCAGTGCTCCGGTCACGGGCGCCTCAACCGCCTGGTTCACCACAGGTGGGTCACTAGTCCCTGTCCCAGGTGTGTTGAAGAGATTCCTTGCATCGTACATCGGAGGTAGGCGACTCTGGTGCCTCCTTCTCATGATGGCATTTGAAGCGTTCTGATCCAAGGTAAGCCGGAACGACTCTGCCTGAATTCGTTGTGCCTGAGCGTCCAAAACAGCTCGCTCGGTGGCCATCCTAGCGTTCTCAGCCGCCAGTTCTTCCTTGCCCTGAGCTATCTCATCTCGTAGCTTCGCAACATCCACCTTATGTTGTTCTTGAGTGTCCGGGGTCACCTCCGCCCGCATCAAAGTTGCCAAAGCCTCCAACAACTCTGTCAGAACCTGAGCCGGTGGGTGCTCAGAGCCGCTAGCCCCAGCTGTCGCCGCAGCCGTTGAGCTGGAGGTCATGGCCGCGACGGTTGTTGAACCGAGCGCTGGTTTTGTACCGGCCATGAAGATCGCAACCCTGTTCGGCGGCTCATAGGGGTCCGGAATACCGTCGCCATCGGAATAGCCCACAAGCCGGTCGTCCTACAGCTGGTACATTGCATCGGTCTCACCGGTTGACGACTCACCATCAGAGTAGATGGCCGTCTCACCACCAAACACGGATCCTTCCTCAAGTTCTGCCCCATGGATGAAACACATGAAGGCGTGCTTCACAGCGGTTTTGATGAGGACAACAATACCATTATTACACCCACAACCCCTGCTACTATACATACTGGACCGATTACTAGAGCTCGCGCACGCCAATTAAATTACCACGTACTTTTGTTTCTTGGTAATGATTCTAATGTTCATGAGAATATGATGCTGCCTAAATTGGACACATTTGTTTTGCTTACAAATGAAGGGCCTAGCTTGGAGAAGGATGAACATTGGTGCAAGAACAAGCATGGTGTTGATGGCATGCGCAAAGGAGACAAGAACAGAGTTTCAAGTGATGATTTCAGGACTTTGAAGCCACCATAATGAGTGCATGAAGCCTTGGACGAAATATACAAGATGCCACTTCATAATTTTCGTCCAGAGGCTATTCTAGGTGCTGCGTCACCTTATTTTTGGGCCAGGCCCATGTAATTTCGAAATACTTCAATATAGGCTGTTTTTAGAGTCCGTATGTGTGGGGAAACAAGAGTTAGGGTGGCTTTCGGACCCCTCCTCCAAGGGCCACGGAATTCCCCCCCTCTTCCTCCATATATACAGCCCCTAGGGCATCGTTTAGACTTTGGGGGTTTTGTTTAGATTAAAAGTTCGCCATAGCTGCAACTTCGCGTACTTCGTTTGTGTTCAACGACCAGACCAAGGCGTCACAGAACCCCACCTTCATTAATAAAGCTTTCCTCTTTTATTCGCAATATCCAGATTGCAATCTCAGTTTCTTGCTTGTTCTTCGTTTACTCGCAGGAAATAGACCCTCGTGATCACGTGCTCCGGCGTGGTCAATAACCCCTCAGAAGTTGGTTTAGCAATTGCACGTTCGTAGTCGGATCGTCAAAGTCGACTCCCACAGAAAACGATTGCTATCTCATCGAAACATCGGGACACCTTTGCCTCTATCAAGTGGTATCAAATTTCCAGGTTGCCCGGTGAGATTTTACAGTTTTTCGTAGTTTAGATCGAGTCTGTTCTTCATACCTACAGTCCACGAAAAAGCCACAAAAAACATTAGGGTTAGTTCATCATATCCGAACCAATCTGAGCCTTTCCATAATCTTTTTAGGGTTTTTGCTTTGTTGAATTTGCAGTTGCATCGTCATGTCAAGTTGCTGGTCTTAGAGTCTAGTCTTTTAGAGTTTCGAGTTCTGGTCATAAGTTGTCACGCCGCCGCCGCACCATCATCATCGCCTTGCCATCTACCACCACTGCTTATCCGCCACCGCTCTGAATCCGTATCCGTATACCACCACCAATCCGTATTCATATACCACCACCGATCCGTATCCATATACCACCACCGCTACCATATACCACCACCGCTGCCATATCCTACCACCATATATCCACCACCAATCCGAGTTCTTTTCATATTAGGTTTGTTTTCGAGATCCATCTATTTTCTGTTTCGTGTTTCCTTGCCTGAGTAGGTCTCGAAAAAAAGAGTCTGGAGACCCCCGGGCAGTTTTTAGGCCAAAATTTCGGCGACCAAAAATATTTTTTCCCTATCTTATTTTTAGGCTTTTCTGAGTCTTTTGAGACACTCGCCATCATAGTGATTTTTTGTCGCACTTTTTCGTCGTCGCTGCCCTGATTTCCGAAAAAATAGTCAAAAAAATTTCGTACCCATCCTGTCAGTTTGACCTGGGAAGAGTTTTGAGACACTCGCCATTATAGTGATTTTTCGCAAAAAAAGAGGAGCGCAAAAAAACCGAGCGATTTTTTTTTCCAGAGTGTGCTTTTCCCTTGTTTACGTGCAGCGCCGTGATTTTGTTAGTGTTCTAGGCTCGCGTCTCTAGCACGGTCTAGGCTAGGACCAGCACAGTACCGTCGTTGAGCGTTTATTCAACTTTGCATCTCTGAACTGATTATTGCTGACCCTTTTTGCTACCATATTATAAGCCTTCCCAGCTCCACATACATCTACATCGTGCGTTTGACTCTCCCTGGTAATCGCTCT
This sequence comes from Triticum aestivum, assembly GCF_018294505.1. Classification (NCBI taxonomy): domain Eukaryota; kingdom Viridiplantae; phylum Streptophyta; class Magnoliopsida; order Poales; family Poaceae; genus Triticum; species Triticum aestivum. Next base: position 339,358,897 of record NC_057814.1, read on the forward strand.
ATCCAAGCTTTGAGAGTTTTGACTACATCGGTTGCCGATCACCGCCTGCTACTGGGTAAGAACTGGTAAGAATTTGAGATTTGCTTGACGGATTTGTGACACCCGCCACCACCACCACTTGTTAGTAGTCTGTAGGATCATATTCTTGTGTGTTTCTATTGCTGCTAACCATGCCAGGATCACAAGCCGACGAGACTGACTGGGAGAACTTGACGAACAAGGAGCTTCATGATAAGTTTCAGCAAATGATGAGTGGACAGGTGCAAGATGTGCTAAACAGATTTGAAGAGGCCATGGAGAAGATAGATGGCATGGAGAATGATAGAGGCAAAGGTGTCCCGTCTTTCGATGAGATGATGGATATCGCTTTGGTGGAAGTCGACTTTGACGATCCGACTACGAACGTGCGATGACGTCGCACCTTAGCAATCGCTAAACCAACTCCGAGAGGTTATTGACCACGCCGGAGCACGATCAACCTGACCACGAGGGTCTGTTTCCTGCGAGCAAACGAAGAACAAGCAAGAAACTGAGATTGCAATCTGGATATTGCGAATATAAGATGAAAGCTTTATTGATCAAGGTGGGGTTCTGTGACGCCTTTGTCTGGTCGTTGAACACAAACGAAGTACACAAAGTTGCAGCTATGGCGAACTTTTAATCTAAACAAAACCCAAAGTCTAAACGACGCCCTAAGGGCTGTATATATGGAGGAAGAGGGGGGATTTCGTGGCCCTTGGGGAAGGGGTCCGAAACCAACCCTATCTCTTGTTTCCCAACACATACGGACTCTAAAAACAGCCTATACTCAAGTATTTCGAAATTACATGGGCCTGGCCCAATAATAAGGTGACGCAGCACCTCGTATAGCCTCTGGACGAAAGTTATGAAGTAGAATCTTGTATATTTCGTCCAAGGCTTCATGCACGCATTATGGTGGCTTCAACGTCCTGAAATCATCACTTGTAACTCCGTTCTTGTTCCCCATGCGCATGCCATCATCTCCATGCTTGTTCTTGCTCCAATGTTCATCCTTCTCAAAGCTAGGCCCTTCATTTGTAAGCAAAACAAATGTATCCAATTTAGGCAGCATCATATTCTCATGAACATTAGAATCATTACCAAGAAACGAAAGTACCTGGTAATTTAATTGGCGTGCGCGAGCTCTAGTAATTGGTCCAGTATGTATAGCAGCAGGGGCTGTGGGTGTACCAATGGTATTGATGTCCTCATCATCCTCCCCTTCTTGAAATGAAGTCATCCTCGACGGAAGCTCATCTCCCTCACCCAAATAAGGCTTCAAATCTGCAATGTTAAAAGTGGGACTAACCCCAAAATCTGCACGCAGCTCATGTTTATATGCATTATCATTTATTTTCTCTAACACCTTAAAAGGACCATCAGCACGTGGCATTAGCTTTGATTTGCGCAAATCAGGAAATCTATCCTTACGCAAATGTAACCAAACAAGATCTCCAGGTGCAAACACAACATGTTTTCTACCCTTATCTCCAGCAAGTTTATATTTAGCATTCATACGCTCAATGTTTTCCTTAGTTAACTCATGCATTTTTAAGATCAATTCAGCACGTTGTTTAGCATCAAAATTAACCTTCTCCGAAGATGGAACAGGCAACAAATCAATAGGTGCATGAGGTAGGAAACCATACACAATTTCAAAAGGGCACATCTTAGTAGTAGAATGCAATGAACGATTATAAGCAAACTCAATATGAGGCAAGCATTCTTCCCACATTTTCTTATTATTCTTCAAAACAGCCCTAAGCATAGTAGACAATGTTCTATTGACTATTTCAGTTTGTCCATCAGTTTGGGGGTGACAAGTAGTACTAAAAAGCAGTTTAGTCCCCAACTTAGCCCATAAACATCTCCAAAAGTGGCTAAGAAATTTAGTATCATGATCTGAAACAATAGTATTTGCACACCATGCAAACGAATAATTTCACGGAAGAACAAATCAGCAACATTAACAGCATCATCGCTTTTATGACATGGTATAAAGTGTGCCATTTTTGAGAATCTATCCACGACAACAAATATGCTATCCCTCCCCTTCTTTGTTCGAGGTAAACCTAAAACAAAGTCCATAGATATATCCTCCCAAGGAACACTAGGTACAGGCAAAGGCATATATAAACCATGAGGATTGAGTCGTGACTTAGCTTTTTGACATGTAGTGCAGCGAGCAACAAAACGCTCAACATCCCGTCTCATCTTTGGCCAAAAGAAATGTGTAGCAAGTACGTCCTCCGTCTTCTTCACGCCAAAGTGTCCCATTAATCCTCCTCCATGCGCCTCCTGCAACAACAAAAGACGAAGAGAGCTAGCTGGAATGCATAGCTTGTTAGCACGGAACACAAATCCATCATTAACGACAAACTTGTTCCAGGTTCTTCCTTCTTTACGATTCTGCAAAACATCTTTAAAATCAGCATCATGCACATATTGATCTTTGATGGTCTCCAAACCAAATATTTTGAAGTCAAGTTGTGACAGCATAGTATAGCTGATAGAGGCGAGGGTGTCCCGATCTTTCGATGAGATGATAACTATCGATTTGGTGGAGACGACTTTGACGATCCGACTACAAACGTGCACGACGTTGCGCCTTATCAATCGCTAAACCAATCTCCTGAGGTTACTGACGATGCCGGATATTGTAGAGCCACTCAATTCATCAAGCATATCATCGAGCCTAGGAATAGGATGACGATAACGAATAGTAATATTATTAATGCCTCTACAATCAACACACATACGCGACGTACCATCCTTTTTAGGCACGAGTATAATAGGAACAGCACAAGGACTAAGAGATTCGCGTATATAACCTTTGTCGAGCAGCTCCTGTACTTGACGCATAATCTCCTTCGTCTCCTCTGGATTGGTACGGTATGGTGCACGGTTGGGTAGCGATGCACCGGGAATTAAGTCAATTTGATGCTCAATCCCTCGAATAGGTGGTAATCCCGGTGGCACGTCTTGTGGGAAGACGTCAGCGAACTCCTGCAAAATGTGAGTGACAGCAGGGGGCAAAGAGGAAGGCACGTCCTCGAATGAAAATAATGCCTCTTTGCACATAAAAGCATAGCAAACAGATTTGCTGAAATCTAGTTCATCAATATCAGATTTTGTGGCAAGTAAACATGCACTTTTCAATTTAATTTCAGAAACAACACTAGATGGTTTATTATTAGGTTTCATTTGTTGCTCAAATTCCTTTGCCACAATCTGATTTTCACTCTTATTTTTCTCCTGTTTTGCTTTATTAGCTCTATTAATGTCATCTTTCAAAATGGAAGCAGGAGTCATAGGAAGCAAAGTAATATTTTTATCCTTATGAACAAGAGTATACTGATTGTTTCTACCATGGTGTACAGAATTTTTATCAAATTGCCATGGTCTACCTAGTAATAAGGAACATGCTTGCATGGGTACCACATCACAATCAACATAATCAGCATATGTAGAGATACTAAAATGCACACGAACAGTACGTGTTACCTTAACCTTGCCGCTGTTGTTGAACCATTGGATGTAGTAAGGATGTGGATGTGGTCTTGTGGTGAGAGATAGCTTCTCCACCATCTCCATGCTAGCCAAGTTGTTACAGCTCCCTCCATCTATGATGACGCGAACAGAACGTTCCTTCACAACTCCCTTTGTATGGAACAAATTATGCCTCTGATTTTGCTCTGCTTGTGTGACCTGCACACTCAAAACACGTTGAGCAACTAAACATTCATACCTGTCAGCGTCTTCAGCAGCCATGTATTGCGTCTCATTTTCAGAATCATCTCCACCATGTTCTTCACGTGTAATAAGAGCCAAAGTCTCCTCATCATAGTCACTAGCGGACTCATACCCACCATCCTCAGTAGCAATCATGACACGCTGAGATTTGCATTCTCTCGCAAAATGTCCTCTTCCCTTACAACGACGACAAATAATATCACTTGTGTGCCCTGTCGATGCCATGGAAGAAGAAGAGCTCTGCACAGGCCCGGCAGGTGTGCTCTTGGCAGAGAGTGGTGGTTGTGCCTGCTTTCTTGTATCACGGCTGGAGGTGGCACCTGATGGAGGTGATGGTGAAGTGGAAGTAGAAGATGCACGCGGTGTCCATGATGAAGGTCGACCTGCAGAAAAGTTAGTTCGCGCCAATGGCTGTCGATCCTGCACTTCACGTTCAGCTTTACAAGCAAGATGGAATAAACGAGTGATATTATTATAATTCTTATACTCTAGAATGGTCTGAATCTCTTTATTTAATCCACCCATAAAACGTGCAAGCATAGCTTCATTCTCCTCAACAATACCACATCTAATCATGCCAGTTTGTAATTCCTGATAATATTCTTCTACAGAATTTTTTCCTTGTCTTAAACGCTGCAATTTTTGAAGTAATTCACGTTGATAATATGGTGGAACCCAACGAGTACGCATAGCAGTTTTCAAAGCAGCCCAAGTAGCTGGAACAGGATATAATCTACAATGTTCAGACCACCAAACACATGCAAAGCTAGTGAAAGAACAAACAGCAGCAGGAACACGTCTCTCCTCAGGATATTGTAAACATGTAAATCGTTGTTCAGTTTCTAACTCCCAAGTAAGATATATATCAGGAACATATCTACCCTCAAATGATGGAATATTCAATTTCAGTTTAGGGAGATGGTCATGATCTCGTACCTGAGGTGGTGGTGCCGGCCTACCGTTGCGAATATATACCTGAGGTCGACCTGCTGGTGGTGGTGCTGGTGGCTGCACGTAGTTCTGATTTTGATCAACCTCATCGTCATAACCGCCCGCATAATCGTCATCCTCCTCAGCCGCCGCAGGAGCAGGAGCCAAAGAAGCATCAACAGTAGGGACAGCAGCACCCGAATTTTGACCAATCTCAATTGGAACGCGCTGTGCCCGTCCCACTTGATTTGGAAGGCGGCGTTGGAGATGTGGTTGTTGTTGTTGTAGAGGTGCGACATGTGCAGCCGGTGGTGGTTGGGGAAGACGCTTGAGTAATTCAGTAAACTTGTTATCCAGCTTTGTCTCAAACGACTTCTCCACGGCATCTATCTTCTCCATAGCCTCTTCAAATCTGTTTAGCACATCTCCCACCTGGCCACTCATCATTTGCTGAAATTTATCATGCAACTCCTTGTTCGTCATGTTCGCCCAATCAGTCTCATCGGCTTGTGAACCTGCCATGGTTAGCAGCAATAGAAACACAAAAGAATATGATCCTGCAGACTACTAGAAGTGGTGGTGATGGTGGTGTGTCACAAAACCTTCAAGCGAATCTCAAATTCTTACCAGTTCTTACCCAGCAGCAGGTGGTGATCGGCAACCGTTGTAGTCAAAAACTCTCAAAGCTTGGATATAGCGATTACCAGGGAGAGTCAAACGCACGATGTAGACTTATGTGGAGCTGGGAAGGCTTATAATATGGTAGCAAAATGGTAAGCAATAATCAATTCAGAGATGCAAAGTTGAATAAACGCTCAACGACGGTACTGTGCTGGTCCTAGGCTAGACCGTGCTAGAGACGCGAGCCTAGAACACTAACAAAATCACGGCGCTGCACGTAAACAAGGGAAAAGCACACTCTGGAATTTTTTTTTGCACTCTTTTTTTTTGCGCTCTCTTTTTTTTGCGCTCCTTTTTTTTGCGAAAAATCACTATAATGGCGAGTGTCTCAAAACTCTTCCCAGGTCAAACTGACAGGATGGGCACAAAATTTTTTGACTATTTTTTTTTCGGAAATCAGGGCAGCGACGACGAAAAAGTGCGACAAAAAAATCACTATGATGGCGAGTGTCTCAAAACACTACCCGGGGCCTAAAAATAGGATAGGGAAAAAATATTTTTGGTTGCCGAAATTTTGGCCTAAAAACTGCCCGGGGGTCTCCAGACTCTTTTTTTTTTCCGAGACCTACTCAGGCAAGGAAACACGAAACGGAAAAAAGATGGATCTCTAAAACAAACCGAATATGAAAAGAACTCGGATTGGTTGTGGATATATGGTGGTAGGATACGGCAGCGGTGGTGGTATATGGTAGCGGTGGTGGTATATGGATACGGATCGGTGGTGGTATATGGATACGGATTGGTGGTGGTATATGGATACGGATTCAGAGCGGTGGCGGATAAGCAATGGTGGTAGATGGCAAGGCGATGATGATGGTGCGGCGGCGGCGTGACAACTTATGACCAGAACTCGAAACTCTAAAAGACTAGACTCTAAGACCAGCAACTTGACACGACGATGCAACCGCAAATTCAACAAAGCAAAAACCCTAAAAAGATTATGCAAAGGCTCAGATTGGTTCGGATATGATGAACTAACCCTAATTTTTTTTTGTGGCTTTTTCGTGGACTGTAGGTATGAAGAACAGACTCGATCTAAACTACGAAAAACTGTAAAATCTCACCGAGCAACCTGGAAATCTGATACCACTTGATAGAGGCGAGGGTGTCCCGATCTTTCGATGAGATGATAACTATCGATTTGGTGGAGACGACTTTGACGATCCGACTACAAACGTGCACGACGTTGCGCCTTATCAATCGCTAAACCAATCTCCTGAGGTTACTGACGATGCCGGAAGCACGATCAGCCTGACCACGAAGGTCTATTCCTGCAAGCAATCGAAGAACGAGCAAGAATATGATAATGCAATCTGAATATTGCGAATATATATGAAGTATTGATAGTGGTGGGGATCCGTAAGCGGTCTTGGTCTGGTCGTTGGACACAAACGAAGTACACGAAGTTGCAATGGCTAACTTTTAACTAAACAAATTCCAAAGTCTAAACGACGCCCTAAGGGCTGTATATATGGAGGAAGAGGGGGGGAATTTCGTGGCCCTTGAGGAAGGGGTCCGAAACCAACCCTATCTCTTGTTTCCCCACACATACGGACTCTAAAAACAGCCTATACTTATGTATTTCGAAATTACATGGGCCTGGCCCAATAATAAGGTGACGCAGCACCTAGAATAGCCTCTGGACGAAAGTTATGAAGTAGCATCTTGTATATTTCGTACAAGGCTTCATGCACGCATTATGGTGGCTTCAACGTCCTGAAATCATCACTTGTAACTCCGTTCTTGTTCCCCATGCGCATGCCATCATCTCCATGCTTGTTCTTGCTCCAATGTTCATCCTTCTCAAAGCTAGGCCCTTCATTTGTAAGCAAAACAAATGTATCCAATTTAGGCAGCATCATATTCTCATGAACATTAGAATCATTAGCAAGAAACGAAAGTACCTGGTAATTTAATTGGCGTGCGCGAGCTCTAGTAATTGGTCCAGTATGTATAGCAGCAGGGCCTGTGGGTGTAATAATTGTATTGATGTCCTCATCAATAGCGACGAGACAATGCATCAGCAATAACATTTTCTTTACCCTTCTTGTGTTTAATGACATAAGGGAAAGTTTCAATGAATTCAACCCATTTAGCATGTCTACGATTCACTTTAGCTTGACTTTTAATATGTTTCAAAGATTCATGATCAGAATGTATAACAAATTCTTTGGGCCATAAATAATGTTGCCATGTTTCTAAAGTCCGAACAAGAGCATATAGTTCTTTATCATAAGTAGAATAATTCAGACTAGGCCCACTCAATTTTTCAGAAAAGTATGCAACAGGTTTACCATCTTGTAATAACACACCTCCTAATCCAATTCCACTAGCATCACATTCAAGCTCAAAAGTCTTACTAAAATCAGGAAGTTGGAGTAAAGGAGCATGTGTCAACTTATCTTTCAATACCGTGAAGGCTTCTTCCTGTGCGGTACCCCAAACAAAAGGCACATCCTTCTTTGTAAGCTCGTTGAGAGGTGCAGCAATGGTGCTGAAATCTCTCACAAAACGCCTATAGAAACCAGCGAGGCCAAGGAAACTCCTCACTTGTGTGACCATTTTGGGCTGCGGCCAACTCTCAATAGCTTCAATCTTGGCTTTATAAACTTCAATTCCCTGTGGAGTAACAACATAGCCAAGAAAAGATACTTGGTCGGTGCAAAAGGTGCACTTCCCAAGGTTACCAAACAAACGTGCATCACGTAGAGCAATAAAAACAGCACGTAAATGTTCCAAATGTTCTTCCAAAGATTTGCTATAAATCAGTATATCATCAAAATAGACTACCACAAATCGTCCAATAAAAGCACGTAAAACTTCGTTCATTAGTCTCATGAAAGTACTAGGTGCATTAGTTAACCCAAAAGGCATGACTAACCACTCATATCGATAGAGGCGAGGGTCCCGATCTTTCAATGAGATGATAACTATCGATTTGGTGGAGACGACTTTGACGATCCGACTACAAACGTGCACGACGTTGCGCTTAGCAATCACTAAACCAACTCCGAGAGGTTATTGACCACGCTGGAGCACGATCAACCTGACCATGAAGGTCTATTCCTGCAAGCAATCGAAGAACAAGCAAGAATATGATTAAGCAATCTGAATATTGCGAGTATGGATGAAGTATTGATAAAAGTGGGGTTTCATAAGTGGTCTTGGTCTGGTCGTTGGACACAAACGAAGTACACGAAGTTGCAGCGATGGCTAACTTTTAACTAAATAAAACCCAAGTCTAAACGAAGCCTTAAGGGCTATATTTATAGGGAAAAGAGAGGGGATTTTGTCCACCCTTGGCAAGGTGGGACTAAAACACCTCCTAAGTTGTTTCCCCTACAATATGGACTCTAAAAATAGATTACATGGACCTGGCCCAAAATAAGGTGGCGCAACACCAATAATAAGCTATGGACGAAATTTATGAAAGGCCATCTTGTATATTCCGTCCATCTTCTTGTATGTCATCATGGTGGCTTCAAAGTCCGGAAATCTCCACTTGAACCTCCGTTCTTGTTCTCTTCGCACGCACCTTCATCTCCGTGCTTGACCATGCTCCAATGTTCATCCTTCTTGTCCGTGCTAGGCCCTTCAATTGCAAGCAACACAAATGTATCTAAGTTAGGCAGCATCATATTCTCATGAACACTAGAAACATTACCAAGAAACGAAAGTACCTGATAATTTAATTGGCGTATCTGAGCTCTAGCAACTGTTCCAAGAGGTAAAACAACAGGGGATATGGGTGTAACTGTGGTAGCCATGTCCTCATCATCCTCCCCTTCTTGAAAACAAAGCCGTCCTCGGCGTTGCTTAATCTGAAATGTGGCTAGCAAAAGAGACAAGGTGTACACGTTGTATATGTATATGTCATCCATTTTTACTGATCTCAGTTGGGGCACATGTGACACAGTTATACAAGAGCACCCTTCAAAAGTCGTGAAATATAAAGCCAATATATTATCACAAGAAGTCAAAGGCATGAAAATATGGCAACTCAGTTTGCACATATAAGTGAAGCTCTTATTCATATCAAAAGATTGACAATGCTTATCAGTAAACCATCCCAACATTGATGAACCATCACCAAGATTAGAGGTCATATCAAAATGATTAAACATTGGCACAATTATTTTCAAACATTTTTGATCGAAAACTGATTTATTCCCTGATTCACTTGATTCTTTTGCATCTATAGTTAATTCAATGGGTTCACTCAAAATTGTTTGATCACATGGCAATGTCAAATCATCAACATAGTCCTCTAAAATAGTTGGTGTGATCAAAGTAGTGGGTAGCTCACCGCATGGTGCATTTAAGTTGACAAGACATTCATCATACTCATGTGGAGGTAGAAGATTAGTACCTTTGTCATTACCTCTTATGATCAACTCAGATGATGTAGGCACTCTCGGTGGTGATGTGTCACACGGTGTAGGTGATGTAGTCCTCACAACAACGGATGTGGTTGTCATAGTATGCCTAGTAGTTGAAGGAACAGCCGTATCATCTCTTGGAATGTGCACTTTGTGCTTGTTCTGCTTTAGGGCAACACGTCGTTTTATTTCCTGTTCAGCTTTACAAGCAAGACGAAACAAACGATCCATAGGATAACACTCTTCATGAATTAGTATCTCCTGAATATCACGGTTTAATCCTCCCCAAAATCTATCCATAACATCTTCTTCACTTTCTTCTAAAGAGGAATGCAACAAGGTAGTTTGTAAAGCATCATAATATTTCGTTACGGTGTCACTACCTTGTTTTAAATGTTGCAACTTTTTAATCGTGTCACGAGTATAATAAGCGGGAATGAATGTATGTCGCATGGCAAGTTTCAAATCATCCCAAGTAGAAGGTATATCATTAGGGTGTAACCGACAATATTCACTCCACCAAACTAAAGCATAACCAGTGAAAGAACCAACCGCAACCTTAACTTTTTTACATTCATCAAAATTATGGGAGCAAATAAATGATTTATGTCGAACTCCCATTCAATATATAAAGCAGGTCTAAAACAGCCATTAAATGGTGGTATAGAAACATTAACCTGATCATGTGCATTTGCATGTTTGTGCACCCCTCGTGATGGTTGTGGTTTTTGCATAGGTGGTGGCACGTCTCCTGCGATCGACAAAGCCCATGAATTGACTCTGGATCCTGTCATGATTAGTAGAAACAAGAAACAAAATCCGAAAATAATGTTCCTATGAACTACTGAGAAGTGGTGGTAAAACGCTCACAGTATAGCAAATATCAAAGTCTTACAAGTTCTTACCATGCAGCAGGTGGTGACCGGCAACCAGCGGTGTCAAAGAACTCCATAAGTTGATAAAGCGATTGCCAGGTGAACAGACGTATACACAGTGTAGAAATAGGTGGAGATATGTGTGAGAAAAATGCTACAACCACAATAGTTAATGCAAGCTGAAAATTCACTCAAAGTGGTCGAGTGCTGGTCCTAGGCTAGACCGTGCTAGAGACGTGAGCCTAAGACTTGATTGCCTCACACAGGTTGAACAATTGATCTTTACTTTGTGTTGAGTGCCACGATATCTTCACTACACCCTATGCACATTATGCTTGGATTGTCTTGCACTTGCCCCATGTGTTTAGACATTTCGCTATATTTGGTGTTGTGAATGATTCCTATGCATACCATAGACCATTTGTTGAGCACGTTGTGCATTCTTGCTATGATCTTGAGGTAGATGCTTGTTCACTTGTCACACATATTAGCTTCTTTACCTCCCATTTGCATACTTGTTTCCATGATGTCCTTGATTGTGCTCACCTTATATGCTTAAATGCCATGCCACACTTCTTTGTCAAACCATATGCTATGCTTGATGATAACACTTGTTGGGTGAATCACCTCTTGAATGCTTGGTTTTGCTCTTATGCCAACCACATTTGTTTTTCCAAGTGCTTGTTATCTTTGCTCCTTTTGAAGGAATTACAAGACGGTACGACATCGGAGAGTGCCCATTTGGAACTACAAGATGATGAATGCTTGGTGATCGTCCACTACTATACGACATCATCATCTCTTTCCCATGGTGATTTGGATTTCGATCCGAGGTCGGATCTTTCCCAAGGGGGAGGGGATGATGCGGAGCATCCTATGGACATCACCATGTCAAGAGTCCATTTGGCAAGTGACACGTGCCACATCTATTCATACATACAAAGGTGAATCATCTCCTTTACACGTGTCCACTTGTATCTTTCAAGGATGGTATACTACTTGACCCCTCTCTCGTGTGCATACATAGGTGTGGGCGGAGCTACATATTCATCGAGGAGGAGTCCAAGAAGAGGAGAACATCTACACCATCCAAGAGGGAAGCCTGGAAGCGGAGAAGGAAGCACCAAGAGAAGGCTGCAGCTCCGAGGCGACCCCGTGCGCCGGGCATGTACCGTGCGCACGGGCTCATGCGTCAGGTCTCTGGATACCCCGTGCGCACGGGCTCCACTTACCCCGTGCACACGGGGCCCCATGTGCGTGGCTGTTGGGCTTGGCCCTTGTATCCCCATCTCGTCCCTACTTACCCCTTCATCCCTTGGACCTATATATACTCCCCTTCCTCCTCCATTTAGAGAAAGCTAAGAATAGATCTAGACATTAGAGCTTAGCTCATGTATCTCCCCTTGTGGGTTTCCTCTTGAGAGAGAAGGCTCCATTGGAGTACAAGACCTCCATTGGAGAAGATCCCTAGGGATGCAAGCCCCCCCTTTGGGGAAGGATCTACCTAGATCATCAAGCCCTCATCTCCTTCATAGGATTTGGGATGAACTCTACCATGTATCTTGTTTCCCTTTGATTGTTCATGTACCTTGTGGATCTTGTGTGTTTGTTGGTCTAGTGGATGTGTGATTGGACTTGTTCTTGAGTGTTCCTCTTGTTTTCCCTCCTTGTGTTCATCTTGTTCTTGGGGATTCCCCCTCCAATTCATGAAAGATCTCTCCATAGGGTTCCACTGATGAGGACATCAATACCATTGTTACACCCACAGGCCCTGCTGCTATACATACTGGACCAATTACTAGAGCTCGCGCACGCCAATTAAATTACCAGGTACTTTCGTTTCTTGCTAATGATTCTAATGTTCATGAGAATATGATGCTGCCTAAATTGGATACATTTGTTGTGCTTACAAATGAAGGGCCTAGCTTTGAGAAGGATGATCATTGGAGCAAGAACAAGCATGGAGATGATGGCATGCGCATGGGGAACAAGAACGGAGTTACAAGTGATGATTTCAGGACGTTGAAGCCACCATAATGCGTGCATGAAGCCTTGGACGAAATATACAAGATGCTACTTCATAACTTTCGTCCAGAGGCTATTCTAGGTGCTGCGTCACCTTATTATTGGGCCAGGCCCATGTAATTTCGAAATACATAAGTATAGGCTGTTTTTAGAGTCCGTATGTGTGGGGAAACAAGAGATAGGGTTGGTTTCGGACCCCTTCCTCAAGGGCCACGAAATTTCCCCCCTCTTCCTCCATATATACAGCCCTTAGGGCGTCGTTTAGACTTTGGGTTTTGTTTAGATTAAAAGTTCGCCATAGCTGCAACTTCGCGTACTTCGTTTGTGTTCAGCGACCAGACAAAGGCGTCACAGAACCCCACCTTGATCAATAAAGCTTTCATCTTATATTCGCAATATCCAGATTGCAATCTCAGTTTCTTGCCTGTTCTTCGTTTGCTCGCAGGAAACAGACCCTCGTGGTCAGGTTGATCGTGCTCCGGCGTGGTCGATAACCTCTCGGAGTTGGTTTAGCGATTGCTAAGGCGCGACGTCCTCGCACGTTCGTAGTCGGATCGTCAAAGTCGACTTCCATCAAAGCGATATTCATCATCTCATCGAAAGACGGGACACCTTTGCCTCTATCAAGTGGTATCAGATTTCCAGGTTGCTCGGTGAGATTTTACAGTTTTTCGTAGGTTAGATCGAGTCTGTTCTTCATACCTACAGTCCACGAAAAAGCCACAAAAAAAAATTAGGGTTAGTTCATCATATCCGAACCAATCTGAGCCTTTGCATAATCTTTTTAGGGTTTTTGCTTTGTTGAATTTGCGGTTGCATCGTCGTGTCAAGTTGCTGGTCTTAGAGTCTAGTCTTTTAGAGTTTCGAGTTCTGGTCATAAGTTGTCACGCCGCCGCCGCACCATCATCATCGCCTTGCCATCTACCACCATTGCTTATCCGCCACCGCTTTGAATCCGTATCCATATACCACCACCGCTGCCATATACTACCGCCATATATCCACCACCAATCCGAGTTCTTTTCATAGTCGGTTTGTTTTAGAGATCCATATATTTTCCGTTTCGTGTTTCCTTGCCTGAGTAGGTCTCGGGAAAAAAAAATAAACTTGCTGGAGATAAGGGTAGAAAACATGTTGTGTTTGCACCTGGAGATCTTGTTTGGTTACATTTGCGTAAGGATAGATTTCCTGATTTGCGCAAATCAAAGCTAATGCCACGTGCTGATGGTCCTTTTAAGGTGTTAGAGAAAATAAATGATAATGCATATAAACTTGAGCTGCCTGCAGATTTTGGGGTTAGTCCCACTTTTAATATTGCAGATTTGAAGCCTTATTTGGGTGAGGAAGATGAGCTTCCGTCGAGGACGACTTCATTTCAAGAAGGGGAGGATGATGAGGACATCAATACAATTATTACACCCACAGGCCCTGCTGCTATACATACTGGACCAATTACTAGAGCTCGCGCACGCCAATTAAATTACCAGGTACTTTCGTTTCTTGCTAATGATTCTAATGTTCATGAGAATATGATGCTGCCTAAATTGGATACATTTGTTTTGCTTACAAATGAAGGGCCTAGTTTTGAGAAGGATGAACATTGGAGCAAGAACAAGCATGGAGATGATGGCATGCGCATGGGGAACAAGAACGGAGTTACAAGTGATGATTTCAGGACGTTGAAGCCACCATAATGCGTGCATGAAGCCTTGGACGAAATATACAAGATGCTACTTCATAACTTTCGTCCAGAGGCTATTCTAGGTGCTGCGTCACCTTATTATTGGGCCAGGCCCATGTAATTTCGAAATACATAAGTATAGGCTGTTTTTAGAGTCCGTATGTGTGGGGAAACAAGAGATAGGGTTGGTTTCGGACCCCTTCCTCAAGGGCCACGAAATTCCCCCCCTCTTCCTCCATATATACAGCCCTTAGGGCGTCGTTTAGACTTTGGGTTTTGTTTAGATTAAAAGTTCGCCCTAGCTGCAACTTCGCGTACTTCGTTTGTGTTCAGCGACCAGACAAAGGCGTCACAGAACCCCACCTTGATCAATAAAGCTTTCATCTTATATTCGCAATATCCGGATTGCAATCTCAGTTTCTTGCTTGTTCTTCGTTTGCTCGCAGGAAACAGACCCTCGTGGTCAGGTTGATCGTGCTCCGGCGTGGTCGATAACCTCTCGGAGTTGGTTTAGCGATTGCTAAGGCGCGACGTCCTCGCACGTTCGTAGTCGGATCGTCAAAGTCGACTTCCACCAAAGCGATATCCATCATCTCATCGAAAGACGTCCTCGCATGTGCATTGTAAGAAAAACATTGATAACCAACCCACAATTTGGAAAGATTTGCAAGCTGTAATGAGACAACAATTTTTTCCTCCTTACTATCGTCGTGAATTGCTTCGCAAATTGGAACAATTAAAACAAGGCAGTAACACTGTTCATGCTTACTACCAAGAGTTTAAATCTTATATGCATCATTGTGACATAGAAGAATCTGAGGATGATACAATGAATAGATTTTTTGGTGGTTTGAACCAAGATATTCAGGCACGATTTCAGTATATTCCTCGTTGCATTACTGGTATGTATGTTCGTGCTTGTACCTTTGAGAGACAGTTGCAGGAGGATGCATTGGGTGACTACAACAACTACTATTCTAGTTCATGCTCACCACCACCGCTTGGTTCCTCCACCGTTGCACCTACTAGAGCAGCCACACCTCAGATTGTGAGCGCAACATCATCTCAAGAGTATGGTACATTGCCATCATCCGTACCTACATCAACTACATCTTTGCGACAAGGTAACTGTAAAGGTATTGATGATATAACTTCACATGAGAATGATGCATGCCTAGTTAACTTGAATACATCACGTGTTGAGTTACCTGTTGATTTGAGTGCATCACCTATCAAACAACTGAAATACCAACAATTTTGAGTGCACCCAATGAATTAACTGTTGATGCAAAAGAACTAATGTTTAATCATTTTGATATGACCCCTAATCTTGGTGATGATTCTGTGTCAAATGACTTATTGCATATTTGCTTATTTAAGCATGTTGTAGCATGTAAATTTGATGCAAGTAAGGTTTATTCACCAATGTTGGGATGGTTTAATGATGAATATTGTCAATCTTTTCATATGAATAAGAGCTTCACTTATATGTGCAAACTGAGTTGCAATACTTTCATGCCTTCTACTTCTTGTGATAATATTTTGGCTTTATATTTTATTAACTATGAAAGTTACTCATGTATACATGTGTCATATGTGCAAAATCCACGGGAAGTAAAAATGGATGACATATACATATACAACATGTACACCTTGTCTCTTTTGTTAGCCACATTTCAGATTAAGCAACGCTGAGGACGGCTTTATTTTCAAGAAGGGGAGGATGATGAGGACATGACTACCTTGGATATGACCAAAAATATTGCATACATGCATATTTGTCAGGTGATTTCTAGTGCAAATTATTCAATAATCTATTTATGTTATCCAGAACAAAAATACTTCACACACTTTTGTGTTTTGTCTAATTGCAGGTGTATGGGACATTTGTACAATCCACATATGAAGATAGGGGAAAAGGAGAAGTTTAGGTTCTGTTCAAAAAGTCCTCTCACGTCAGTTTTGGGCCAAGAGAAGATAGAGTCCAAGTCTCTCACGTTCTAGATTCAGATTCGGACTACACAGACATAACTGACTCAAAATGCCAACAACTTTTTCATACGGACTCCGAATTGGGTGATTCTTTTTTTATTGGAAAGTAGATTTCGTCCTCCTTCCAACCCAACTGGATTTACCTTTAAATTCGTCTGGAGCATTGGGATATGGACGAAATAATCTGACGCTGCAGCAGAATCCGAGTCAAACAACAAGTCCAAAGGTGTTGCATCACCTCCACTTGGGCCCATGAGCCTTGTACGACCTAGGGTTGGTTTTAGGCTGCCTTGGGACGTCCTCCCACCTCCTTGGCCTCCACCCGTTGCTCCTATATAAGTAGATCCATCTAGTAGCTTTTTGCTTGGGATTTGTTTAGTTAAAAGTTAGCCATTGCAACTTCGTGTACTTCGTTTGTGTCCAACGACCAGACCAAGATCGCTTACGGATCCCCACCATTATCAATACTTCATATATATTCGCAATATTCAGATTGCTTTATCATATTCTTGCTCGTTCTTCGATTGCTTGCAGGAATAGACCTTCGTGTTCAGGCCGATCGTGCTTCCGGCATCGTCTGTAACCTCAGGAGATTGGTTTAGCGATTGTTAAGGCGCAACGTCGTGCACGTTTGTAGTCGGATTGTCAAAGTCGACTCCACCAAATCGATAGTTATCATCTCATCGAAAGATCGGGACACCCTCGCCTCTATCACCATACCAATGAGTATTGCGAGAAGCATTTATAACAGCTAGTTGTTCATCAGGAAAACTATCATCAATAGGTAGTGGGTTGATGAGGACATCAATACCATTGTTACACCCACAGCCCCTGCTGCTGTACATGTTGGACCAATTACTAGAGCTCGCGCACGCCAATTAAATTACCAGGTACTTTCGTTTCTTGGTAATGATTCTAATGTTCATGAGAATATGATGCTGCCTAAATTGGATACATTTGTTTTGCTTACAAATGAAGGGCCTAGCTTTGAGAAGGATGAACATTGGAGCAAGAACAAGCATGGAGATGATGGCATGCGCATGGCGAACAAGAACGGAGTTACAAGTGATGATTTCAGGACGTTGAAGCCACCATAATGCGTGCATGAAGCCTTGGACAAAATATACAAGATGCTACTTCATAACTTTCGTCCAGAGGCTATTTTAGGTGCTGCGTCACCTTATTATTGGGCCAGGCCCATGTAATTTCGAAACACTTGAGTATAGGCTGTTTTTAGAGTCCGTATGTGTGGGGAAACAAGAGATAGGGTTGGTTTCGGACCCCTTCCCCAAGGGCCACGAAATTCCCCCCTCTTCCTCCATGTATACGGCCCTTAGGGCATCGTTTAGATTTTGGGTTTTGTTTAGATTAAAAGTTCGCCATAGCTGCAACTTCGCGTACTTCGTTTGTGTTCAACGACCAGACAAAGGCGTCACAGAACCCCACCTTGATCAATAAAGCTTTCATCTTATATTCGCAATATCCAGATTGCAATCTCAGTTTCTTGCTTGTTCTTCGTTTGCTCGTAGGAAACAGACCCTCGTGGTCAGGTTGATCGTGCTCCGGCATGGTCAATAACCTCTCGGAGTTGGTTTAGCGATTGCTAAGGCGCGACGTCATCACACGTTCGTAGTTGGATCGTCAAAGTCGACTTCCACCAAAGCGATATCCATCATCTCATCGAAAGACGGGACACCTTTGCCTCTATCATGGGTCATCAAGAATATTTTCCAATCTAGATAGATTATGAGCTACGGGATTCTCAGCTCCCTTCCCATCAGTAATATGCAAATCAAATTCTTGTTGATGAGGACATCAATACCATTGTTACACCCACAACCCCTGCTGCTATACATACTGGACCAATTACTAGAGCTCACGCACGCCAATTGAATTACCAGGTACTTTCGTTTCTTGGTAATGATTCTAATGTTCATGAGAATATGATGCTATCTAAATTGGATACATTTGTTTTGCTTACAAATGAAGGGTCTGGCATGGATAAGAGGGATGAACACTGGAGCAAGACCAAGCAGGGAGATGATGGCATGCGTAAGGGGATCAAGAACGGAGTTACAAGTGATGATTTCAGGACTTTGAAGCCGCCATAAGGAGTGCATGAAGCCTTGGACGAAATATACAAGATGCCACTTCATAAATTTCGTCCAGAGGCTATTCTAGGTGCTGCGTCACCTTATTATTGGGCCAGGCCCATGTATTTTCAAAATACTTAAGTATAGGCTGTTTTTAGAGTCCGTATGTGTGGGGAAACAAGAGTTAGGGTTGGTTTCGGACCCCTCCTAAAAGGGCCAAGGAATTCCCCCCTCTTCCTCCATATATACAGCCCTTAGGGTGTCGTTTAGACTTTGGGTTTTGTTTAGATCAAAAGTTCGCCATAGCTGCAACTTCGCGTACTTCGTTTGTGTTCAACGACCAGACAAAGGCGTCATAGAACCCCACCTTCATTAATAAAGCTTTCCTCTTATATTCGCAATATCCAGATTGCAATCTCAGTTTCTTGCTTATTCTTCGTTTGCTCGCAGGAAACAGACCCTCGTAGTCAGGTTGATCGTGCTCCGGCGTGGTCAATAACCTCTCGGAGTTGGTTTAGCGATTGCTAAGGCGCGACGTCCTCACACGTTCGTAGTCGGATCGTGAAAGTCTACTCCTCCGAAACGATAATCACCATCTCATCGAAAGACGGGACACCTTCGCCTCCATCACTTGTAGCAATAGAACCCACCTAACGAGTCTAGGTTTAGCATCTTTCTTTTCCATAAGGTATTTAATAGCAGTATGATCGGTGTGAACAATTACTTTAGGATCAACTATGTAAGATCTAAATTTATCACTTGCGAACACAACTGCTAAAAATTCTTTTTCGGTAGCAGCATAATTTGTTTGAGCACTGTCTAGAGTTTTGCTAGCATAGTGGATAATATTTAATTTTTATCAACTCTTTGTCCTAGAGAAGTAGCAACAACATAATCACTACCATCACACATAATTTTGAAAGTCAAGTTCCAATCAGGTGGTTGAACATTAGGTGCAGAAGTTAAGGCTTTCTTAAGTGTTTCAAAGGCTTCTACACAATCATCATCAAAAACAAATGGAACATATTTTTGCAAGTGATTAGTAAGAGGCCTAGAAATTTTAGATAAGTCTTTAATAAACCTTCTATAGAAACCAACATGACCAAGGAAACTTCTTATACCTTTAATATCTTTAGGAGGTGACATTTTCTCAATTGCATCAAATTTAGCTTTGTCTACTTCAATACCTATTTTGGAGATTTTATGTCCCAAGACAATACCTTCATTCACCATAAAGTGTCACTTACCCCAATTCAGGACAAGATTAGTTTCTTCACATCTCTGCAAAACTCGATCAAGGTTGCTTAAGCAATCATCAAAAGAAGTCCCGTAGACAGAGAAATCATCCATGAAAACCTCAACATTCTTTTCACAAAAATCAGAGAATAAAGCAGTCACATATCTTCGAAAGGTAGCAGGTGCATTACATAAACCAAAAGGCATACGTTTATAAGCATAAGTTCCAAAAGGGCAAGTAAAAGTAGTTTTCTCTTGATTTTCTGGCGAGAAAGATATTTGAGAAAAACCAGAATATCCATCAAGAAAGCAAAAGTGTGTGTGCTTACATAGTCTTTCTAACATTTGATCTATAAAAGGCAAGGGGTAATGATCTTTTCTAGTTGCTTTGTTTAATTTTCTAAACTCAATTACCATCCTATAACTAGTTACAATTCTTTGTGGAATGTGTTCATTTTGATCATCAGAAACAACGGTAATGCCTCCTTTCTTAGGAACGCAATGAATGAGACTTACCCATCTACTATCAGCTATGGGATAAGTTTTACCTGCTTCCAGAAGCTTTAATATTTTAGCTCTTACCACATCATTCGTTTTAGCATTTAATCGTCGTTGGGGATCAATGATTGGTTTAGCATCAGGTTCCATATTAATCTTGTGCTGACATAGAGTGGCACAAATGCCCTTAAGATAATTAAGAGTATATCGAATCGCCACAAGGTGCTTCTTTAGAGTTTTTAGTAATCTCTTTTCCTCATGCTCTCAAAGGTTAGCACTAATAATAACATGATATGTCTTCTTTTCATGAAGATAATCATATTTCAATGTGTCAGGCAATTGTTTCAATTCAAAGACAAGATCACCTTTAGGGGAGCAGTACCTCCAAGAGTTTCAACATGCTAATTATGTTTGAGGATAGGCAGTTGATCAAACAACATCTTATCTATTTCATTTCTTTCATTCATATGCATTTCATTTTCATGGTCTAGCAAATATTGTTCTAAGGGATCAGTAGGAGGTACGGCGATAGAAGCAAGACCAATAATTTCATCTTTACTAGGCAATTCTTTATCATGAGGTTGTCTATGGAATTTAGAGAAATTAAACTCATGAGACACATCACCAAAGTTAAGACTTACAATTTCTTTAGTGCAATCAATCAGAGCATTAACGGTGTTCAAGAAAGCTCTACCAAATATAATGGGACAAAAATAATCTTGTGGAGAACCAAGAACTAGAAAGTCAGTAAGGTATGTTATTTTCCCACACAAAACTTCAACATCTCTAACAATCCCAAGTGGTGAAATAGTATCTGTATTAGCAAGCTTAATAGTAACATCAACATCTTCTATCCCAATAGGTGCAATATCATTCATAATTTCTTGATATAAGGTAAACGGAATAGCACTCACACTAGCACCCAAATCACATAAGCCGTCATAACAATGATCTCCGATTTAACTGAGACAACAAGCAGGCCAACTACAGGTTTATTCTTGTCTTTAGTATCAGGCTTAGCAATTCTAGCGGCTTCACACAAAAGTAAATAACATGCCCATCTATAATATTAGCCAAATGATCTTTGACCATAACAACATTATGTTCAACTTTAATTTGTTCAGAGGGTCTAGGTGCTCTAATATTACTTTTGTTAACCACAGTTGAAACTTTAGCATGTTCCTTTATCCTAACAAGAAAAGGTGGGTTCTCAATATAAACAGTAGGCACAACTGGATCGACATTGTAAATGGTAGCTTCATATTTAACTATAAGGGGTTCTTCAATCTTTTCTTTAATAGGGGGATGATATTTAAACCACTTCTCCTTAGGGATATCAACATGAGAAAAAAAGATTCACAAAAGGACGCTACTATCTCAGAGTCAAGTTCATATTTAGTGCTAAACTTATGAAAAGCATCGGTATCCATAAAAGATTTAACACAAATGAACTCAAGTATTATACCTGACTCATTACCTTTGTCGAGTTACCAATCTTTAGAGTTGTGTTTAATTATTTTCAGAAGATCCCATCTGAATTCAATAATTTTCTTCATAAAGGAGCCAGTCGAAGAAGAATCGAGTATTGTTTGATCATTATGAGAAAGCCGAGCATAAAATTCTATAAGATAATTTCTCTTGAGAGCTCATGATTGGGGCATGTGTACATCATGTACTTAAGCCTCCCTCAAGATTGAGTGATGTTTTCTCCTTCACGATGCCAAAAATTATATATATATAATTCTGATAACGATGAACCAGATGCATAAGATAAAACTTTTGATGAAATCCCAATCTCAATCGGTTCCAATCCCTTGTTCCAATATCATCACATAGCCCATGCCTTTACCTTCAAAGATAAAGGGAAAAACTTCTTCTTAACTTCATCCCCGGGTAGACCTGCAAGCTTAAATAATCCACAAACTTCATCTACAAAGATTAGGTGCATATCAGGATGTATTGTTCCATCTCCTGCATAAGGATTAGCTAGCAATTTTTCTATCATACCCGAAGGACTCTCATAATATATATTTTCAGTAGGTGCCGTAGGTTGAGGAGCAACCCTTTGTGCTTCCAGTCGAGGTGAAGATACACCGAAGAAACCCCTCAAAGGATTGTGTTCCATAGTAACAAGTAACGGTAAATTTCAGCACACAATATAAATGTTTCCTTACCAAATTCCACTCACTAAAGGCGCTTCACTCACCAGCAACGACGCGAAAAAAGAGTCTTGATGAGCCACAAGTATAGGGGATATATCATAGTCCTTTCGATAAGTAAGAGTGTGGAACCCAACGAGGAGCAGAAGGAAATGACAAGTGGTTTTCAGCAAGGTTTTTTTTCTGCAAGCACTGAAATTATCGGTAACGAGTAGTTTGATATAGCAAGATAATTTGTAACAAGTGACAACTAGCAATAGTAACTAAGTTGTAGAAAGGTAGCACAATCCTTTTGTAGCAAAGGACAGGCCATAACAGTCTCTTATAATAAGCAACCGTTCTTGAGGACACACGGGAATTTCATCTAGTCACTTTCAACATGTTTCCTTGATTCACGTTCGCTACTTTGATAATTTGATATGTGGCTGGACCGGTGCTTGGGTGTTGTTCTTACTTGAACAAGCCTCCCATTTATTATTAACCCCTCTCGCAAGCATCCACAACTACGAAAGAAGAATTAAGATAAATCTAACCATAGCATTAAACATGTGGATCCAAATCAGCCACTTACGGAGTAGCGCATAAACTATGGTTTAAGCTTCTGTCACTCTAGCAACCGATCATCTAATAACCACTCCACAATGCATTCCCTTAGGCCCAAATATAGAGAAGTGTCATGTAGTCAACGTTCACATAACACCACTAAGGGAAACAACAACATACGTATCATCAAAATATCGAACGAATACCAAATTCACATGGTTACTTATGACAAGTCTTCTCCCATGTCCTTAAGAACAAAAGTGACTACTCACAAATCATATTCATGTCCAAGATCAGAGGGGTATTGAATAGCATAGTAGATCTGAACATATAATCTTCCACCAAATAAACCAACTAGCATCAACTACAACATGTAATCAACACTACTAGCAACCCACTACCAATCTGAGGTTTAGATACAAAGATTGAATACAAGAGATGAACTAGGGTTTTAGATGAGATGGTGCTGGTGAAGATGTTGACGAAGATTGGTCTGCCCAGGATGAGAGGGTTGTTCGTGATGGCGATGGCTTTGATTTCTCCCTCCCGGAGGGAAGTATCCCCAGCGGAATTGCTCCGCCAGAGAGCAAAAGTGCTCCTACCCCAGTTCCACCTCGAGACGGTGGCACTCCGCCCCGAAAGTCTTCTCTTTATTTTTTAGGGCAAATGGGTTTAGATACCAGAAGATGGGCACCGGAGGCTGGCTAGGGGCCCCACAAGCCACCAGGCACGCCCAGGGGGTGGGCGCACCCTGGTGCCTCGTGGGCACCTGGGTGGCCCCCTATAGTATTTCTTTTGTCCAATATTTTTTATTTATTCCAAAATAAATCTGCGTGAAATTTCAGCTCATTTGGAGATGTGCAGAATAGGTATCCCTGATATAGCCTTTTCAGGTCCAGAATTCCAGGTGCCATCAATCTCTCTCTTCATGTAAACCTTTAATATTAAGAGAGAAAAGGCATTAGAATTGCTCCATAAAGTGTTATATTGATTAAAAACACTATAAATAACAGTAAGAAAACATGATGCAAAATGGACGTATGACCCATGCGTGCGCGGTGGCTCGCAGGACAAGGAGAAGCTTTTGCCTTACAATAGTGGGCTTATACACATGGTGGATGTGTAGCAGTTCATTCAGTGTCAGATTGCTAGAAGTATATAGTACTATAGTACTACCATCATCATTGCTCGACTTCCGGAAGAGGCAAAGAGCCAAGTGCAAGGTCATCTACTTACTAGTATAGCCGGTTGCTAGCTCTATTATTGTGGCACATCATTTAGAGCAAGTACTCCCACCGTTTCTTTTCTTTGATTCGTACTAGGATTCTTAAAACATAGGAATAGGGAAAATAAAGGTTTTGATTGGCATGTTCACTTGAATCCCATAGGATTAGCACTGAGTGTTTGATGCCACAGGAAAAACAAAGGAAGTGAAAAAAAGTTGGAGTGGATGCTAGATTTCGAATGAAATGTAGTAGTACACATGATTCCATAGCACAAATTCCTATAGGATTCCATCCTATGAATCAAACGACCAATGTACTAAGGATTCTAACCCTCAGAAAATCCTATGAAATCCCTTTGAATCAAAGGAGCCCTAAGGTGTGCATATAAAATTATGTCAAAGTCCAGTTTGTAAATTTTCACTAACTTTGTAGAAAAAAAACTATCACAAGGGTCTCTCCGACAGTGTTCCTCGGCTCACACCTAGCTAGCATCAAGTCGAACTCAAAGCCATTCATCTGGTACAGGTGGCATCTCAGATCTGGACACAAGGCGATGTACATGGTGAAGGTCCATGGTCAAGGCGGCACAGGGCGGACGCGACCTCTCACTATGTCCTCCATAGAAGCGGCGTGCTGGCCAAGGGCGGCAGCGCACTGCCTGCTGCACGTCCCACCAAACGTGCGTCCTCGCCGCATTGAAATGCCTACATTAAACCCCCGTGGAAGTCGACAAACCTACTCCGGCCACACGTCCGTTCAGGAGAGGGACACTGGCCAAGCGCCTCCTCAGGCATCGTAGCTGCCATCTACGATGTGACGTCGTACCGCGCCTCCAGTGCCTCGGACCGCGCCATCCGTCGTCGACGCGTGTGTAGCCACGCCATGCAGGTAGAGAGAGAAGCTAGTTGCATGGATGTCAACTAGGTTACGACCCTCACGTCCGCGCTCGCCGCCATCATCGAGGAGAAGTAGAACACGGGAGGCCACCGCTGCTTGTATCCCATGAAGGCCACCGCTGAGCACTACAAAAAAATACACTTCCATGATGATACGTGTGTTTCACAGTAGGTCACGTTTTTTGTCATGCATGTACATCCATGTCGATTTTATGACAGAATCAAGATAGTCATACCTGTGCTATCGTAGAAGTGTTCCATGACAATACCAAAATTATCATCATGGAAGTGTCCACTTCCATGACTTCCATGACGATAAATGGCGCATCATGGAAGTGCTTTCGTCAAGGGTAACCGACACGTGGCATCCACCATAATGGGCCGCTGTTAAGCTATCGGGTTCCGGTTTGTATCCGATAACCCGTTAACAGCCTGGACCAATGGGGATTTTGCACGTGTAAAATCATCATTGGCTGGAGGAAACACGTGTCTGCTCCTCGGTGGGCCAGATGTCGTCCGTCCAATGGAGGAGACATGCCTATGATACGTCGACATGTGGCAGGGCCCAACAAAGGCCCATATAGGTTAAAAAGGCCGGCCTAGTCAAAGGCCCGTAGTATTTACTCAGGCACTAGTGGGCCAACCCAATAATGACTTGTTTAAACATGGCCCATTTACGACCCGAAGCCAAATCTGGCCCGTTAATTGTTCACCAAATATTTGGGGCCAATTACGGCCCAATGACATTTCGTCCTGTTAGAGGCTCGATGTAGACATGGGCCCATTTCAGCCCAGTGTGTCTTTCGGCCTGGGAATGGCCCGTGCTGCCCATGGGCCATATATGGTCTGACGCGACATCCGGCCCTCTAACGGCCCGTGATAAAGGTGGCAACAGTTCAGCCCAACGTGACTTTGGGCCTATTTTTTTGAATATTTACTGTGGGGTAAACCCCACAACCCTTTATTATTAGAAAAAATAAAACAATACAACATTATACAAGCACTGAGAGAGTGCCAAAGTTCAAGAGTAAAGACCTACCTTAGAATTACCTATACTTACAAAAGGGCATTGACCCAAGCTATGAGTTGTCTTCTGATGCTATCACTAAGCCTATGAGCTAACAAAAGAATATCATGTACAATTTACATTTCCAAGTGGCAAAACGAGCTTGCTCCCCTCTAAAGGTCCTCCCATTCCTTAGGATCCAGATGTTCCATGCTGCTGTGAGCATCACCTCAAAGAAGAAAGGATGCCCAAAGCTGGTTTTGGCATGAAATATACATTGTTGGATATCAGACCCCTGTGTCCAATCGATCTGGAGATAATTCCACACCCTGCAGCTGAAGTTACACTGAAAAAACAAGTGTCCTCTATCTTCATGGACATATGCATTACATATAACACAAAGATTATTGATGTGTACTACGCAACTTTATTCTTGTAGACTCGTGTTGGGCCTCTAAGCGCAGAGTTTTGTAGGACATTAGCAATTTTCCCTCAAGTGGATGACCTAAGGTTTATCAATCCGTGGGAGGTGTAGGATGAAGATGGTCTCTCTCAAACAACCCTGCAACCAAATACAAGAAATCTCTTGTGTCCCCAACACACCCAATACAATGGCAAATTGTATAGGTGCACTGTTCGACGACGAGATGGTGATAAAAGTGTAATATTGATGGTAGAAATATATTTTTATCATCTGAATAAATAAAAACAGCAAGGTAGCAAATAGTAAACGGGCAAAAAAAAGGTGTTGCAATGCTTAAAAATGATGCCTAGGGTCCATACTTTCACTAGTGCAATCTCTACACAATGCTAATATAATTGGATCATATAACCGTCCCTCAAAGTGCGATGAAGAAATCACTCCAAAGTTCCTATCTAGCGGAGAACATAAGATGGAATTGTTTGTAGGGTATGAAACCACCTCAAAGCTATTATTTCCGATCAATCTATCCTAGTGTTCGTACTAAAATAACACCAAGTTATCCTTTCCGATCGATCTAGCCAAGAGTTCGTACTAAAATAACACCAAAGCAAATTTAGATTCGTAATATTCAATCCAACACAAAGAACTTCAAAGAGTGCCCCAAGATTTCTACCGGAGAAACAAAGACAAGAACGTGCATCAACCCCTATGCATAGATTACCCCAATATCACCTCGAGAATCCGCGAGTTGAATGCCAAAACACATATCAAGTGAATCAATATGATACCCCGTTGTCACCACGAGTATTCATATGCAAGACATATATCAAGTTCTCTCAAATCCATAAAAGTATTCAATCCGATAAAACAAAATCTCAAAGGGAAAACTCAATTCATCACAACAAGATAAAGAGGGGAAAACACCATATGATCCGAATATATTAACAAAGCACGCGATACATCAAGATCGTGACATCTCCAAAACACGAGAGAGAGAGAGAGAGAGAGATTAAACACATAGCTACTGGTATAAACCCTCAGCCCCGAGGGTGGACTACTCCCTCCTCATCGTGGTGGCCGCCGGGATGATGAAGATGGCCACCGGAGATGATTCCCCCCTCCGGCAGGGTGCCGGAACGGGGTCTAGATTGGTTTTCGGTGGCTACAGAGGCCTGCAGCAGCGACACTTCTGATCTAGGGTAACCCCGAGGGTTTTTGGAATATTTGTGAATTTATAGGGTAAAGAGGGGGTGCGGGAGGCCACCAAGCTGGGCGCCTGGGCTCCCAGGCGCGCCCTGGTGGGTTGTGCCCCCCTCGGGGCACCCCCAGGTGCTGCTCTGGCCCAGTGGTGGTCTTCTGGTCCATAAAAAATCCACAAAAAGTTTCGTGGTGTTTGGACACCGTTTGATATTGATTTCCTGCGATGTAAAAAACATGCAAAAAACAACAACTGCCACTTGGCACCATGTCAATAGGTTAGTACCAAAAAATGATATAAAATGACTATAAAATGATTATAAAACATCCAAGAATGATAATATAACAGCATGGAACAATCAAAAATTATAGATATGTTGGAGACGTATCAGCATCCCCAAGCTTAATTCCTGCTCGTCCTCGAGTAGGTAAGTGATAAAAACAGAATTTTTGATGTGGAATGCTGCCTAACATGTCATCTCATATTTTTTCTTTGTAGCATGGATGTTTGGACTTTTATATGGTTCAAAGCAATAGGCTAGTTTTGACATGAGACTTAAATACTCAAGCATATCAACAAGCAACCATGTCTTTCAAAATATCAACGCTAAAATAAGTTATCCCTAGCCCATCATGCTCAATCATTGATCCATTTATGAAACACACTCACATATTAGCTACATCCAATGCTCAAGTACGATCATAGTCCCTCCTAGTTGGTGCTTTATAAGAGAAGATGGAGACTCAAATTAAAAAAATTGCATAAAGTAAAAGAAAGGCCCTTCGTAGAGGGAAGTAGGGATTTGTAGAGGTGCCAGAGCTTAAAGCAAAAATTGAGATATAAAAACATTTTGAGAGGCATACTTTTCCCACAAATGAAAACGACTTAGAGCTCCCAACACTTTCCATGCTAGATATATCATAGGCGGTTCCCAAATAGAAAATAAAGTTTATTCCTTTTTCAACCACAATTTCACTTTCCATGGCTAATCGTATCCACGGGTGCCCTCCATACCAACACTTTCCAAGGATTTTATTATTTGACAACATAAAGTAAATTCATTTTTCATTTCGGGACTGGGCATCCCTGATACCTTTGCCTTACTCTCGTGCAATGACAAGTGAATAAACACTCATCGTGTGAATAACACATCTAGCATGGAAAATATTGGCCACCCCTCACCGCCTCGCAAGCGGTACGACCACACAAAAGAGAAATTTATTTTGAAAATTAGAGATGGCACATACAAATTTGCTTAGAACGGCAAAAGAATACTGCATATAGGTAGGTATAGTGGACTCATGTGGCAAAACTGGTTTAAAGGATTTTGGATGCACAAGTAGTGATCATACTTAGTGCAAAATTAAGGCTAGCAAAAGATTGAGAAGCGACCAACCAAGAAACGAATAATCTCATAAGCGAGCATTGAGCATAATTAACACCGAATAATGCACCACAACTAGGATATAATTTCATTGCATAACTATTGACATTCGTGCTTGCATAGGGAATCACAAACCTTAACACCAATATTCTTACTAAAGCATAATTACTCATCAACATGACTCACACATCACATCATCATATCTCAAAACTATTACAAGGAATCAAGTTTATTTTGTCCAATGATCTTCATGAAAGTTTTTATTATATCCTTCTTTGATATCTATCACTTTGGGACTAATTTTCATGTGTTGCTTTTGATAAGCTCAAACAAATATAAGTGAAGATCATGAGCATAATATTTCTTTCTCTCAAATTAATTTAAGTGAAGCAAGAGAGAATTTCTTCAAAAATACTAAAGCACACCATGCTCAAAAAGATATAAGTGAAGCACTAGAGCAATTCCATAGAAAATAGCTTCGTTGACGGGATGTGAGTGCCGCTTACCTAGCCTCCCTGGCAACTATTTGAGGACTCTATTTTATTTAAAAACTTTCAGATCTAAGAATGTTATTAAAACAGCAAGCAAAACAAAATAAAATGACATTCTAAGAATAGCACATATCATGTGAAGAGGCAAAAATTTAGGCTCAACCAAGAGTAACCGATAATTGTTGATGAAGAAAGGTGGGATGCCTACCGGGGCTTCCCCAAGCTTAGATGCTCGAGACTTCTTGAAATATTATCTTGGGGTGCCTTGGGCATCCCCAAGCTTGAGCTTTTGTATCTCCTTAATTCCTTTTATATCACGATTTCCCTAAATCTTAAAAACTTCATCCACACAAAACTCAACAAGAACTCGTGAGATAAGTTAGTATAAACCAATGCAAAAACCTTATCATTCTCTACTGTAGAAAATCACTAAAATTATTATTCAACATGACATACTAAATGCCTCTGCATATTTAATACTCCTATCCTCAAATAAAATCATTAAACAAGCAAACATATGCAAACAATGCAAACATAACAACAATCTGCCAAAACAGTACAGTGTGTAAAGAATGCAATATTCATCATACTTCCCTAACTCCAAAAATTCTGAAAAAATTACCACACTTTAGAAAATTTATTAGAGCTTATTTTTCAAAAAGTTTCAACATTTCTAGGGAATTTTGGCAATAGCGGTAAACTTTCTATTTTCAAACAGCAACATGTAGACTTGTAAAATAAGCAGAGTAAAGGCTATCATTGCCATTTTTATTGAAATAAAAGATGCAAAACATTTTTATAAATAACAGAAAGCAAATCGTAACAAAATAAATTGATACTCCAAGTAAAACTCATATCATGTGATGAATGAAAACGTAGCTCCAAGTGAGGTTACCGATAATGTTGGAGACGAAAGAGGGGATGCCTTCCGGGGCATCCCCAAGCTTAGTTGCTTGGATCTTCCTTGAATATCACCTTGGCGTGCCTTGGGCATCCCCAAGCTTAGGGTCTTGTCGCTCCTTATTCTCCTCATATCGACATCTCACCCAAAACTTGAAAATTTCAACCACACAAAACTTAACGGAACTTTGTGAGATAGGTTAGTATGATAAAGAGCAAACCATTACACTTTTGGTACTGCAAAGACAAGATTCATAATTGTTTCCACACAATGCCTACTGTAGCATATCATTTCCACAATTTATATTGAGCAATATAAGCCATAGAAACTAGAAAACAAGCAAACTATGCATTGAAAACAGAATCTGTCAAAAATAGAACAGTCTGTAAATATCTAAATATTAGTCATACTTCTGCAACTCCTAAAATCCTGAAAAATAAAGAACACGTAGACAATTTGTATATCAATCATCTTTAAAAAATTCAGAATTTTTTGACACTCCAGTGAATTTAAACAATTCTGTTACTGGGCGCAAAAGTTTCTGTTTTTGCACAGATTCAAGTCAACTATCATCCACACTATCCCAAAGGATTTACTTGGCACTTTATTGAAACAAAAGCTATAAAACATGATTACTACAGTAGCATAATCATGTGAACACACAAAAACAGTAGGTAAAAGTGTTGGGTTGTCTCCCAACAAGCGCTTTTCTTTAATGCCTTTTAGCTAGGCATGATGATTTCAATGATGCTCGCATAAAAGATAAGAATTGAAACACAAAGAGAGCATCATGAAGCATATTACTAGCACATTTAAGTCTAACCCACTTCCTGTGCATAGGAATTTTGTGAGCAAACAACTTATGGGAACAACAATCAACTAGCATAGGAAGGCAAAACAAGCATAACTTCAAAACTTTCAACACATAGAGAGGAAACTTGATATTATTGCAATTCCTACAAGCATAAGTTCCTCCCTCATAATAATTTTCAGTAGCATCATGAAGAAATTCAACAATATAACCATGACATAAAGCATTCTTTTCATGATGCATAAGCATAGAAATTTTCTTACTCTCCACATGAGAAATTTATTCTCATGAATAGTAGTGGGAGCAAACTCAACAAAATAACTAACTAAAATCATGATGACAAGTTTCACGGTTATCATTATTCAATATAGCATACATGTGATCACCATAATCATCATAGATAACAACTTTGTTATCATAGTCAATTGAAGCCTCATCCAAAATGGTGGATTCATCACTAAATAAAGTCATGACCTCTCCAAATCCACTCTCATCATTATAATCATCATAAATAGGAGGCATGCAATCATTATAACAAATTTGCACATCAAATCTTGGGGGACTAAAAACATCATCTTCATCAAACATAGCATCCCCAAGCTTATGGCTTTGCATATTATTAGCATCATAGTTATTCAAAGAATTCATACTAACAACATTGCAATCATGCTCACCATTTATACTAAACATTCTACTGAATTCTTGTTCTATCAATTGAGCACAATTTTCCTTTCCATCATTTTCACGAAATACATTATAAAGATGAATAATATGATGCAACCTCAATTCCATTTTTTTGTAGTTTTCTTTTACGAACCAAAGTAGTGATAAAACAAGAAACTAAAAGATTCGATTGCAAGATCTAACGATATACCTTCATGCACTCACCTCCCCGGCAA
Organism: Triticum aestivum; assembly: GCF_018294505.1. NCBI lineage: Eukaryota > Viridiplantae > Streptophyta > Magnoliopsida > Poales > Poaceae > Triticum > Triticum aestivum. The sequence continues at coordinate 339,390,999 of NC_057814.1, forward strand.
CGGCGCCATAAAAGAGCTTGATGTCTACTACGCAACTTTATTCTTGTAGACTCGTGTTGGGCTTCCAAGCGCAGAGTTTTGTAGGACAGTAGCAATTTTCCCTCAAGTGGATGACCTAAGGTTTATCAATCCGTGGGAGGTGTAGGATGAAGATGTGCTCTCTCAAACAACCCTGCAACCAAATACAAGAAATCTCTTGTGTCCCCAACACACCCAATACAATGGCAAATTGTATAGGTGCACTAGTTCGGCGAAGAGATGGTGATAAAAGTGTAATATTGATGGTAGAAATATATTTTATATCTGAATAAATAAAACAGCAAGGTAGCAAATAGTAAACGGGCAAAAAACGGTGTTGCAATGCTTGAAAAGGAGGCCTAGGGTCCGTACTTTCACTAGTGCAATCTCTCAACAATGCTAATATAATTGGATCGTATAACCGTCCCTCAAAGTGCGATGAAGAAATCACTCCAAAGTTCCTATCTAGCAGAGAACATAAGACAAGACTGTTTGTAGGGTACGAAACCACCTCAAAGCTATTCTTTTCGATCAATCTATCCTAGAGTTCGTACTAAAATAACACCAAGCTATTCTTTCTGATCGATCTAGACAAGAGTTCATACTAAAATAACACCAAAGCAAATTCAGATTCGTAATATTCAATCCAACACAAAGAACTTCAAAGAGTGCCCCAAGATTTCTACCGGAGAAACAAAGACAAGAACGTGCATCAACCCCTATGCATAGATTACCCCAATGTCACCTCGGGAATCCGCGAGTTGAATGCCAAAACACATATCAAGTGAAACAATATGAACCACATTGTCACCGCGAGTATTCATATGCAAGACATATATCAAGTGCTCTCAAATCCATAAAAGTATTCAATCCGATAAAATGAAATCTCAAAGGGAAAACTCAATTCATCACAATAAGATAAAGAGGGGGAAACACCATATGATCCGACTATATTAACAAAGCCCATGATACATCAAGATCGTGACATCTCAAGAACACGAGAGAGAGAGAGAGAGAGATTAAACACATAGCTACTAGTACAAATGATAGAGGCAAAGGTGTCCCGTCTTTCGATGAGATGATGGATATCGCTTTGGTGGAAGTCGACTTTGACGATCCGACTACGAACGTGCGAGGACGTCGCGCCTTAGCAATCACTAAACCAACTCCGAGAGGTTATCGACCACGCCGGAGCACGATCAACCTGACCACGAGGGTCTGTTTCCTGCGAGCAAACGAAGAACAAGCAAGAAACCGAGATTGCAATCTGGATATTGCGAATATAAGATGAAAGCTTTATTGATCAAGGTGGAGTTCTGTGACGCCTTTGTCTGGTCGCTGAACACAAACGAAGTACGCGAAGTTGCAGCTATGGCGAACTTTTAATCTAAACAAAACCCAAAGTCTAAACGACGCCCTAGGGCTGT
>NC_057814.1:339392808-339403351 GCF_018294505.1 Triticum aestivum
CTTGAGGAAGGGGTCCGAAACCAACCCTATCTCTTGTTTCCCCACACATACGGACTCTAAAAACAGCCTATACTGATGTATTTCGAAATTACATGGGCCTGGCCCAATAATAAGGTGACGCAGCACCTAGAATAGCCTCTGGACGAAAGTTATGAAGTAGCATCTTGTATATTTCGTCCAAGGCTTCATGCACGCATTATGGTGGCTTCAACGTCTTGAAATCATCACTTGTAACTCCGTTCTTGTTCCCCATGCGCATGCCATCATCTCCATGCTTGTTCTTGCTCCAATGTTCATCCTTCTCAAAGCTAGGCCCTTCATTTGTAAGCAAAACAAATGTATCCAATTTAGGCAGCATCATATTCTCATGAATATTAGAATCATTACCAAGAAACGAAAGTACCTGGTAATTTAATTGGCGTGCGCGAGGTCTAGTAATTGGTCCAGTATGTATAGCAGCAGGGGCTGTGGGTGTAACAATGGTATTGATGTCCTCATCAACAAACCCTCAGCCCCGAGGGTGGACTACTCCCTCCTCATCGTGGTGGCCGCCGAGATGATGAAGATGGCCACCGGAGATGATTCCCCCCTCCGGCAGGGTGCCGAAACAGGGTCTAGATTGGTTTTTGGTGGCTACAGAGGCCTACGGTGGCGGAACTTCTAATCTAGGGTAACCCCGAGGGTTTTCGGAATATTTGTGAATTTATAGGGTAAAGAGGGGGTGCGGGAGGCCACCGAGGTGGGCACAACCCACCTGGGCGCCCCAGGCGTGCCCTGGTGGGTTGTGCCCCCCTCGGGGCACCCCCAAGGTGTTGCTCTGGCCCATTGGTGGTCTTTTGATCCATAAAAAATCCACAAAAAGTTTCGTGGCGTTTGGACTCTGTTTGATATTGATTTCCTGTGATGTAAAAAAACAGCAACTGACACTTAGCACTATGTCAATAGGTTAGTACCAAAAATGATATAAAATGATTATAAAACATCCAAGAATGATAATATAACAGCTTGGAACAATAAAAAAGTATAGATACATTGGAGACGTATCAATTATCATCAGTTGGTGACCTCCAGTGTCTTCTAACCAGCATGTCCTTAGTGTTGAGTCTATAAAAAAACAGCAACCAACCAAAAACTTTTATCTTCATAGAGCATCTGCTCTTCTGATGAGGACATCAATACCATTGTTACACCCACAGCCCCTGCTGCTATACATACTGGACCAATTACTAGAGCTCGCGCACGCCAATTAAATTACCAGGTACTTTCGTTTCTTGGTAATGATTCTAATGTTCATGAGAATATGATGCTGCCTAAATTGGATACATTTGTTTTGCTTACAAATGAAGGGCCTAGCTTTGGGAAGGATGAACATTGGAGCAAGAACAAGCATGGAGATGATGGGATGCGCATGGGGAACAAGAACGGAGTTACAAGTGATGATTTCAGGACGTTGAAGCCACCATAATGCGTGCATGAAGCCTTGGACGAAATATACAAGATGCTACTTCATAACTTTCGTCCAGAGGCTATTCTAGGTGCTGCGTCACCTTATTATTGGGCCAGGCCCATGTAATTTCGAAATACTTGAGTATAGGCTGTTTTTATTGTCCGTATGTGTGGGGAAACAAGAGATAGGGTTGGTTTCGGACCCCTTCCCCAAGGGCCACGAAATTCCCCCCTCTTCCTCCATATATACAGCCCTTAGGGCGTCGTTTAGACTTTGGGTCTTGTTTAGATTAAAAGTTCGCCATAGCTGCAACTTCGTGTACTTCGTTTGTGTTCAACGACCAGACAAAGGCGTCACAGAACCCCACCTTGATCAATAAAGCTTTCATCTTATATTCGCAATATCCAGATTGCAATCTCAGTTTCTTGCTTGTTCTTCGTTTGCTCGCAGGAAACAGACCCTCGTGGTCAGGTTGATCGTGCTCCGGCGTGGTCAATAACCTCTCGGAGTTGGTTTAGCGATTGCTAAGGCGCGACGTCATCGCACGTTCGTAGTCGGATCGTCAAAGTCGACTTCCACCAAAGCGATATCCATCATCTCATCGAAAGACGGGACACCTTTGCCTCTATCAAGTGGTATCAGATTTCCAGGTTGCTCGGTGAGATTTTACAGTTTTTCGTAGTTTAGATCGAGTTTGTTCTTCATACCTATAGTCCACGAAAAAGCCAAAAAATTTTTAGGGTTAGTTCATCCTATCCGAACCAATCTGAGCCTTTGCATAATCTTTTCTGTGTTTGCTTTGTTGAATTTGCGGTTGCATCGTCGTGTCAAGTTGCTGGTCTTAGCGTCTAGTCTTTTAGAGTTTCGAGTTCTGTTCACAGGTTGTCACGTCGCCGCTGCCATATATCACCACCGCATCATCATCATCGCTGCCATAGAAGGACTCCCAAACTTTTGGGTTACCCGCAGTAGAAAAATAGTTCCAGTTTAAAAAAAACTAAGTCTGGAAAATCTGGCTAGGCAGTTTTTAGACCATTTGTAGACTTTTTCGAAAAATATTTGTTGCGGAGCAAAAAAAAAGAGGAAAAAAAGTGAAAAAAAATAAAAGTGAAAAAAATTCAAAGTGTGCTCCTCCCTTGTTTACGTGCAGCGCCGTGATTTGTTAGTGTTCTAGGCTCGCATCTCTAGCACGGTCTAGCCTAGGACCAGCACAGTACCGTCGTTGAGCGTTTATTCAACTTTGCATATCTGAATTGATTATTGCTGACCCTTTTTGCTACCATATTATAAGCCTTCCCAGCTCCACATACATCTACGTCGTGCGTTTGACTCTCCCTGGTAATCGCTCTATCCAAGCTTTGAGAGTTTTGACTACAACGGTTGCCGATCACCACCTACTGCTGGGTAAGAACTGGTAAGAATTTGAGATTCGCTTGAAGGATTTGTGACACACCACCATCACCACCACTTCCTAGTAGTCTGTAGGATCATATTCTTTTGTGTTTCTATTGCTGCTAACCATGGCAGGATCACAAGCCGATGAGACTGATTGGGAGAACATGACGAACAAGGGGTTGCATGATAAATTTTAGCAAATGATGAGTGGCCAGGTGGGAGATGTGCTAAACAGATTTGAAGAGGCTATGGAGAAGATAGATGTCGTGGAGAAGTCGTTTGAGACAAAGCTGGATAACAGGTTTAATGAATTGCTCAAGCGTCTTCCCCAACCACCACCGGCTGCACCTGTCGCACCTCTACAACAACAACAACCACATCTCCAACGCCGCCTTCCAAATCAAGTGGGACGAGCACAGCGCGTTCCAATTGAGACTGGTCAAAATTCGGGTGCTGCTGCACCTACTGTTGATGCTTCTTTGGCTCCTGCTACTGTGGCGGCTGAGGAGGATGACGATTATGCGGGCGATTATGAGGATGAGGTTGATCAAAATCAGAACTACGTGCAGCCACCAGCACCACCTCCAGCAGGTCGACCTCAGGTATATATTCGCAACGGTAGGCCTGCACCACCACCTCAGGTACGAGATCATGACCATGTTCCTAAACTGAAATTGAATATTCCACCGTTTGAGGGTAGATACATTCCTGATGTATATCTTACTTGGGAGTAAGAAACTGAACAACGTTTTACATGTTTACAATATCCCAAGGAGAGACGGGTTGCTGCTGCTGTTTGTGCTTTCACTAGTTTTGCATGTGTATGGTGGTCTGAACATTGTAGATTATATCCTATTCCAGCTACTTGGCTTGCTTTGAAAACTGCTATGTGTACTCGTTGGGTTCCACCATGTTATCAGCGTGAATTGCTTCAAAAACTGCAGCGTTTACGACAAGGGAAAAATTCTGTAGAAGAATATTATCAGGAATTACAAACTGGCATGATTAGATGTGGTATTGTTGAGGAGAATGAAGCTATGCTTGCACGTTTTATGGGTGGTTTAAATAGAGATATTCAGACCATTCTAGAGTATAAGGAGTATACTAATATCACTCGTTTATTCCATCTTGCTTGTAAAGCTGAACGTGAAGTGCAGGATCGACAAGCATTGGCGCGAACTAACTTTTCTGCAGGTCGACCTTCATCATGGACACCGCGCGCATCTTCTACTTCCACTGCACCGGCACCTCCATTAGGTTCCACCTCCAGCCGTGATACAAGAAAGCAGGCACAACCACCACTATCTGCCAAGAGCGCACCTGCCGGGCCTGCACAGAGCTCTTCTTCTTCCATGGCATCAACAGGGCACACAAGTGATATTATTTGTCGTCGTTGTAAGGGAAGAGGACATTATGCGCGAGAATGCAAATCTCAGCTGCATATTTTGGAAGATTGGCTATTGAACTTGCAGAGAGACCCACTTCTCCCTAACAAGTGGGTTTGGCCATCTAAGTCAGGGTCCTTCTCGGCCAAAGCTTTTTACACTATCATGCATTCACACATGCCTACTATTCTCCCATGCAAATGATTATGGAAGATGATAGAGGCAAAGGTGTCCCGTCTTTCGATGAGATGATGGATATCGCTTTGGTGGAAGTCGACTTTGACGATCCGACTACGAACGTGCGAGGACGTCGCGCCTTAGCAATCGCTAAACCAACTCCGAGAGGTTATCGACCACGCCGGAGCACGATCAACCTGACCACGAGGGTCTGTTTCCTACGAGCAAACGAAGAACAAGCAAGAAACTGAGATTGCAATCTGGATATTGCGAATATAAGATGAAAGCTTTATTGATCAAGGTGGAGTTCTGTGACGCCTTTGTCTGGTCGCTGAACACAAACGAAGTACGCGAAGTTGCAGCTATGGCGAACTTTTAATCTAACAAAACCCAAAGTCTAAACGACGCCCTAAGGGCTGTATATATGGAGGAAGAGGGGGGAATTTCGTGGCCCTTGAGGAAGGGGTCCGAAACCAACCCTATCTCTTGTTTCCCCACACATACGGACTCTAAAAACAGCCTATACTTATGTATTTCGAAATTACATGGGCCTGGCCCAATAATAAGGTGACGCAGCACCTAGAATAGCCTCTGGACGAAAGTTATGAAGTAGCATCTTGTATATTTCGTCCAAGGCTTCATGCACGCATTATGGTGGCTTCAACGTCTTGAAATCATCACTTGTAACTCCGTTCTTGTTCCCCATGCGCATGCCATCATCTCCATGCTTGTTTTGCTCCAATGTTCATCCTTCTCAAAGCTAGGCCCTTCATTTGTAAGCAAAACAAATGTATCCAATTTAGGCAGCATCATATTCTCATGAATATTAGAATCATTACCAAGAAACGAAAGTACCTGGTAATTTAATTGGCGTGCGCGAGCTCTAGTAATTGGTCCAGTATGTATAGCAGCAGGGACTGTGGGTGTAACAATGGTATTGATGTCCTCATCATCCTCCCCTTCTTGAAATGAAGTCGTCCTCGACGGAAGCTCATCTTCCTCACCCAAATAAGGCTTCAAATCTGCAATGTTAAAAGTGGGACTAACCCCAAAATCTGCAGGCAGCTCAAGTTTATATGCATTATCATTTATTTTCTCTAACACCTTAAAAGGACCATCAGCACGTGGCATTAGCTTTGATTTGCGCAAATCAGGAAATCTATCCTTACGCAAATGTAACCAAACAAGATCTCCAGGTGCAAACACAACATGTTTTCTACCCTTATCTCCAGCAAGTTTATATTTAGCATTCATACGCTCAATGTTTTCCTTAGTTAACTCATGCATTTTTAAGATCAATTCAGCACGTTGTTTAGCATCAAAATTAACCTTCTCCAAAGATGGAAGAGGCAACAAATCAATAGGTGCACGAGGTAGGAAACCATACACAATTTCAAAAGGGCACATCTTAGTAGTAGAATGCAATGAACGATTATAAGCAAACTCAATATGAGGCAAGCATTCTTCCCACATTTTCTTATTATTCTTCAAAACAGCCCTAAGCATAGTAGACAATGTTCTATTGACTACTTCAGTTTGTCCATCAGTTTGGGGGTGACAAGTAGTACTAAAAAGCAGTTTAGTCCCCAACTTAGCCCATAAACATCTCCAAAAGTGGCTAAGAAATTTAGTATCACGATCGGAAACAATAGTATTTGGCACACCATGCAAGCGAATAATTTCACGAAAGAACAAATCAGCAACATTAACAGCATCATCGCTTTTATGACATGGTATAAAGTGTGCCATTTTCGAGAATATATCCACGACAACAAATATGCTATCCCTCCCCTTCTTTGTTCGAGGTAAACCTAAAACAAAGTCCATAGATATATCCTCCCAAGGAACACTAGGTACAGGAAAAGGCATATATAAACCATGAGGATTGAGTCGTGACTTAGCTTTTTGACATGTAGTGCAGCGAGCAACAAAACGCTCAACATCCCGTCTCATCTTTGGCCAAAAGAAATGTGTAGCAAGTACATCCTCTGTCTTCTTCACGCCAAAGTGTCCCATTAATCCTCCTCCATGCGCCTCCTGCAACAACAAAAGACGAAGAGAGCTAGCTGGAATGCATAGCTTGTTAGCACGGAACACAAATCCATCATTAACGACAAACTTGTTCCAGGTTCTTCCTTCTTTACAATTCTGCAATACATCTTTAAAATCAGCATCATGCACATATTGATCTTTGATGGTCTCCAAACCAAATATTTTGAAGTCAAGTTGTGAAAGCATGGTATAGCGACGAGACAATGCATCAGCAATAACATTTTCTTTACCCTTCTTGTGTTTAATGACATAAGGGAAAGTTTCAATGAAGTCAACCCATTTAGCATGTCTACGATTCAGTTTAGCTTGACTTTTAATATGTTTCAAAGATTCATGATCAGAATGTATAACAAATTCTTTGGGCCATAAATAATGTTGCCATGTTTCTAAAGTCCGAACAAGAGCATATAGTTCTTTATCATAAGTAGAATAATTCAGACTAGGCCCACTCAATTTTTCAGAAAAGTATGCAACAGGTTTGCCATCTTGTAATAACACACCTCCTAATCCAATGCCACTAGCATCACATTCAAGCTCAAAAGTCTTATTAAAATCAGGAAGTTGGAGTAAAGGAGCATGTGTCAACTTATCTTTCAATACCGTGAAGGCTTCTTCCTGTGCGGTACCCCAAACAAAAGGCACATCCTTCTTTGTAAGCTCGTTGAGAGGTGCAGCAATGGTGCTGAAATCTCTCACGAAACGCCTATAGAAACCAGCGAGGCCAAGGAAACTCCTCACTTGTGTGACCGTTTTGGGCTGCGGCCAACTCTCAATAGCTTCAATCTTGGCTTTATCAACTTCAATTCCCTGTGGAGTAACAACGTAGCCAAGAAAAGATACTCGGTCGGTGCAAAAGGTGCACTTCCCAAGGTTACCAAACAAACGTGCATCACGTAGAGCAATAAAAACAACACGTAAATGTTCCAAATGTTCTTCCAAAGATTTGCTATAAATCAGTATATCATCAAAATAGACTACCACAAATCGTCCAATAAAAGCACGTAAAACTTCGTTCATTAGTCTCATGAAAGTACTAGGTGTATTAGTTAACCCAAAAGGCATGACTAACCACTCATATAAACCAAACTTAGTTTTAAATGCCGTTTTCCATTCATCTCCCAGTTTCATACGAATTTGATGGTATCCACTACGCAAATCAAGTTTGGAAAATATTGTAGAGCCACTCAATTCATCAAGCATATCATCTAGCCTAGGAATAGGATGATGATAACGAATAGTAATGTTATTAATGCCTCTACAATCAACACACATACGCGATGTACCATCCTTTTTAGGCACAAGTATAATAGGAACAACACAAGGACTAAGAGATTCGCGTATATAACCTTTGTCGAGCAGCTCCTGTACTTGACGCATAATCTCCTTCGTCTCCTCTGGATTGGTACGGTATGGTGCACGGTTGGGTAGCGATGCACCGGGAATTAAGTCAATTTGATGCTCAATCCCTCGAATAGGTGGTAATCCCGGTGGCACGTCTTGTGGAAAGACGTCAGCGAACTCCTGCAAAATGTTAGTGACAGCAAGGGGCAAAGAGGAAGGCACATCCTCGAATGAAAATAATGCCTCTTTGCACACAAAAGCATAGCAAACATATTTGTTGAAATCTAGCTCATCAATGTCAGATTTTGTGGCAAGTAAACATGCACTTTTCAATTTAATTTCAGAAACAACACTAGATGGTTTATTATTAGGTTTCATTTGTTGCTCAAATTCCTTTGCCACAATCTGATTTTCGCTCTTATTTTTCTCCTATTTTGCTTTATTAGCTCTATTAATGTCATCTTTCAAAATGGAATCAGGAGTCATAGGAAGCAAAGTAATATTTTTATCCTTATGAACAAGAGTATACTGATTGTTTCTACCATGGTGTACAGAATTTTTATCAAATTGCCATGGTCTACCTAGTAATAAGGAACATGCTTGCATGGGTACCACATCACAATCAACATAATCAGGATATGTAGAGATACTAAAATGCACACGAACAGTACGTGTTACCTTAACCTTGCCGCTGTTATTGAACCATTGGATGTAGTAAGGATGTGGATGTGGTCTTGTGGTGAGAGATAGCTTCTCCACCATCTCCATGCTAGCCAAGTTGTTACAGCTCCCTCCATCTATGATGACGCGAACAGAACGTTCCTTCACAACTCCCTTTGTATGCAACAAATTATGCCTCTGATTTTGCTCTGCTTGTGTGACTTGCACACTCAAAACACGTTGAGCAACTAAACATTCATACCTGTCAGCGTCTTCAGGAGCCATGTATTGCGTCTCATTTTCAGAATCATCTCCACCATGTTCTTCACGTGTAATAAGAGCCAAAGTCTCCTCATCATAGTCACTAGCGGACTCATACCCACCATCCTCAGTAGCAATCATGACACGCTAAGATTTGCATTCTCGCGCATAATGTCCTCTTCCCTTACAACGACGACAAATAATATCACTTGTGTGCCCTGTCGATGCCATGGAAGATGAAGAGCTCTGCGCAGGCCCGGCAGGTGTGCTCTTGGCAGAGAGTGGTGGTTGTGCCTGCTTTCTTGTATCACGGCTGGAGGTGGCACCTAATGGAGGTGCTGGTGCAGTGGAAGTAGAAGATGCGCGCGGTGTCCATGATGAAGGTCGACCTGCAGAAAAGTTAGTTCGCGCCAATGCTTGTCGATCCTGCACTTCACGTTCAGCTTTACAAGCAAGATGGAATAAACGAGTGATATTAGTATACTCCTTATACTCTAGAATGGTCTGAATATCTCTATTTAAACCACCCATAAAACGTGCAAGCATAGCTTCATGCTCCTCAACAATACCACATCTAATCATGCCAGTTTGTAATTCCTGATAATATTCTTCTACAGAATTTTTCCCTTGTCGTAAACGCTGCAGTTTTTGAAGCAATTCACGCTGATAACATGGTGGAACCCAATGAGTACGCATAGCAGTTTTCAAAGCAAGCCAAGTAGCTGGAATAGGATATAATCTACAATGTTCAGACCACCATACACATGCAAAACTAGTGAAAGCACAAACAGCAGCAGGAACACGTCTCTCCTCAGGATATTGTAAACATGTAAATCGTTGTTCAGTTTCTAACTCCCAAGTAAGATATATATCAGGAACATATCTACCCTCAAATGGTGGAATATTCAATTTCAGTTTAGGGAGATGGTCATGATCTCGTACCTGAGGTGGTGGTGCCGGCCTACCGTTGCGAATATATACCTGAGGTCGACCTGCTGGTGGTGGTGCTGGTGGCTGCACGTAGTTCTAATTTTGATCAACCTCATCCTCATAATCGCCCGCATAATCGTCATCCTCCTCAGCCGCCGCAGGAGCAGGAGCCAAAGAAGCATCAACAGTAGGTGCAGCAGCACCCGAATTTTGACCAATCTCAATTGGAACGCGTTGTGCCCGTCCCACTTGATTTGGAAGGCGGCGTTGGAGATGTGGTTGTTGTTGTTGTAGAGGTGCGACATGTGCAGCCGGTGGTGGTTGGGGAAGACGCTTGAGTAATTCAGTAAACTTGTTATCCAGCTTTGTCACAAACGACTTCTCCACGGCATCTATCTTCTCCATAGCCTCTTCAAATCTGTTTAGCACATCTCCCACCTGGCCACTCATCATTTGCTGAAATTTATCATGCAACTCCTTGTTCGTCATGTTCTCCCAATCAGTCTCATCGGCTTGTGAACCTACCATGGTTAGCAGCAATAGAAACACAAAAGAATATGATCCTGCAGACTACTAGAAGTGGTGGTGATGGTGGTGTGTCACAAAACCTTCAAGCGAATCTCAAATTCTTACCAGTTCTTACCCAGCAGCAGGTGGTGATCGGCAACCGTTGTAGTCAAAAACTCTCAAAGCTTGGATATAGCGATTACCAGGGAGAGTCAAACGCACGATGTAGACTTATGTGGAGCTGGGAAGGCTTATAATATGGTAGCAAAATGGTAAGCAATAATCAATTCAGAGATGCAAAGTTGAATAAACGCGCAACGACGGTACTGTGCTGGTCCTAGGCTAGACCGTGCTAGAGACGCGAGCCTAGAACACTAACAAAATCACG
>NC_057814.1:339403552-339410871 GCF_018294505.1 Triticum aestivum
CACACTCTGGAATTTTTTTCGCTTTTTTTTTTGCGCTCCTCTTTTTTTTTTTGCGAAAAATCACTATAATGGCGAGTGTCTCAAAACTCTTCCCAGGTCAAACTGACAGGATGGGCACAAAATTTTTTGACTATTTTTTTTCAGAAATCAGGGCAGCGACGACGAAAAAGTGCGACAAAAAATCACTATGATGGCAAGTGTCTCAAAACACTACCCGGGGCCTAAAAATAGGATAGGGAAAAAATATTTTTGGTGGCCGAAATTTTGGCCTAAAAACTGCCCGGGGGTCTCCAGACTTTTTTTTTCGAGACCTACTCAGGCAAGGAAACACGAAACGGAAAATATATGGATCTCTAAAACCAACCGAATATGAAAAGAACTCGGATTGGTGGTGGATATATGGCGGTAGGATATGGCAGCGGTGGTGGTATATGGTAGCGGTAGTGGTATATGGATATGGATCGGTGGTGGTATATGGATACGGATTGGTGGTGGTATATGGATACGGATTCAAAGCGGTGGCGGATAAGCAATGGTGGTAGATGGCAAGGCGATGATAATGGTGCGGCGGCGGCGTGACAACTTATGACCAGAACTCGAAACTCTAAAAGACTAGACTCTAAGACTAGCAACTTGACACGACGATGCAACCGCAAATTCAACAAAGCAAAAACCCTAAAAAGATTATGCAAAGGCTCGGATTGGTTCGGATATGATGAACTAACCCTAATTTTTTTGTGTGGCTTTTTCGTGGACTGTAGGTATGAAGAACAGACTCGATCTAAACTACGAAAAACTGTAAAATCTCACCGAGCAACCTGGAAATCTGATACCACTTGATAGAGGCAAAGGTGTCCCGTCTTTCGATGAGATGATGGATATCGCTTTGGTGGAAGTCGACTTTGACGATCCGACTACGAACGTGCGAGGACGTCGCGCCTTAGCAATCGCTAAACCAACTCCGAGAGGTTATCGACCACGCCGGAGCACGATCAACCTGACCACGAGGGTCTGTTTCCTGCGAGCAAACAAAGAACAAGCAAGAAACTGAGATTGCAATCTGGATATTGCGAATATAAGATGAAAGCTTTATTGATCAAGGTGGAGTTCTGTGACGCCTTTGTCTGGTCGCTGAACACAAACGAAGTACGCGAAGTTGCAGCTATGGCGAACTTTTAATCTAACAAAACCCAAAGTCTAAACGACGCCCTAAGGGCTGTATATATGGAGGAAGAGGGGGGAATTTCGTGGCCCTTGAGGAAGGGGTCCGAAACCAACCCTATCTCTTGTTTCCCCACACATACGGACTCTAAAAACAGCCTATACTTATGTATTTCGAAATTACATGGGCCTGGCCCAATAATAAGGTGACGCAGCACCTAGAATAGCCTCTGGACGAAAGTTATGAAGTAGCATCTTGTATATTTCGTCCAAGGCTTCATGCACGCATTATGGTGGCTTCAACGTCTTGAAATCATCACTTGTAACTCCGTTCTTGTTCCCCATGCGCATGCCATCATCTCCATGCTTGTTCTTGCTCCAATGTTCATCCTTCTCAAAGCTAGGCCCTTCATTTGTAAGCAAAACAAATGTATCCAATTTAGGCAGCATCATATTCTCATGAACATTAGAATCATTACCAAGAAACGAAAGTACCTGGTAATTTAATTGGTGTGCGCGAGCTCTAGTAATTGGTCCAGTATGTATAGCAGCAGGGACTGTGGGTGTAACAATGGTATTGATGTCCTCATCATAAGGCGATGCAATTCTATGGTTAACATCATATTTAGCAAGCATTTTACGAAAAGCACCATGAATAAAGTGTGAACCACCATCAGTCATCAAATATCTAGGGACTCCAAACCTCAGAGAAATAACTTCTTTAAGCATTTTACTAGAAGTGTTATGATCAGTTCTATCTCCAACATGGTGTCCTCCATAGGCCTCGGAGTGACACTTGTGTAGGATCTGTTCGTGTTCATGCTCAGGTACACAACGCCTAATAACACTGTCTACTCCTTCCTTGTAAATGTGTGGGTCATCCCCAAAGTAATGTCTTAAATCATAAAAAAACTTTTTCTTTTGCTGGTATGTGAAACTAGGTGGTATAAATTTAGCAACAATGTAATTAGGATAGCATACCATGGAGCATTACGAGAAGCATTTATGACAGCTAATTGTACATCAGGAAAACTATCATCAATAGGTAGTGGGTCATCAAGAACATTTTCTAACCTAGACAAGTTGTCTGCAACGGGGTTCTCAGCTCCCTTTCTATCAATAATATGCAAGTCAAATTCTTGCAGCAAGAGAACCCATCTAATAAGTCTAGGTTTAGCATCTTTCTTCTCCATAAGATATTTAATAGCAGCATGATCAGTGTGAACAGTTACTTTGCAATTAACAATATAAGATCTGAACTTATCACAAGCAAATACAACTGCTAAAAATTCTTTTTCAGTAGTGGCATAATTTCTGTGGGCACTGTCTAGAGTTTTACTAGCATCATGAATAACATTTAATTACTTATCAACTCTTTGCCCTAGAACAGCACCAACAACATAATCACTAGCATCACACATTGTAACTCCCCATATGTAAAACTTCCCATTTTGGCAATATATACACTTTGTTCTTCATCCAATTCAATGTGGGTTCCATCATTTTGGCCTCTTTTGTTTTTGTGTGTTGTTTTATTCATTGCGATGCATTACTCACCACTTGCCACATTGCATTTGCGCTTGTCATATTGCATTTGTGCATCATTGTCATTTTGCTTATGCCATCATGTGATGCATCACGATCATTGCTATGTTGTTGTTGTGCATTGTCATCTTGCATCCCCACGCCCATATTGTTATTTACTCCAGGTGTGAGCCATGCACCATCACCGCTCCCTTCCTTCTTCCTTCATGTTTTGCAAGTGGCACTTCTTCCCTCCCCCATAAATGTTTATCTTTCCTATAAATACTAGACCCTGCCATTTACCTCTCTCTCAAATTTCATCTCAACTGGAGTTGTTTCGGTTAGGTTCAAAAATGCCTCAAGTTTGAATAATTCAAACTTGTTTTATTTTTCTACCTCTAAAGATGTCCAAAGCAGTTTATTAAAATATTGCATAATTCCAAAGCTCAGCCTCCTCGCTCCCAAAGCAGCAGTAGCAGCCTAGCTGGGCCTCCTCCTACCAGGCCGACCCAGCCGCAGCCTTAGCGCAGCCCCTCGCTCTCTCCCGTGGTAAAACCACGTGGATGCCCATGCGGGATCCGCTTGCCAGCGACCCCTCCTCCTCTCCTTCGTCCTCCTCGGTCCCCCTCTCGCTCTCACAGTAAACCGGCAGGGGCATGAGCACATGGCCATCGTGGCCGAGCCCTCACTCCGCGTGCCCCTCTATTAAGCCCCCCGAGACCGCGCCTAGGTTTTCTCCCTCTCCTCCTCACCTCCCTCCGCGTCGCCACCTCTCCACAGATCCCCCTCTCGCGCCTGTTCGCTGCTCCCAACCACCATGGCCGGCCCGAGCAAGAGCTCCTTGCCGCCGTAGGAGCGTCACCGACCTCCCCTCCATCGACCCCGAGCATCGCAATACCTCCCCGAGTCCGTTCTGACGTCGATCCGAGCCCGAGGACGCCTTCCCCGACGTCCTCTTCATCCTCTACGTCGTCTTCTCCGCGAAACAACAGGCCACCAGAGTTTGTCACCTCTCCACCGTCGTCCTACGGCATCCCCGGCCACATCTTTGTGTCATAGGTATACTAGGTATAGCCAACCCCTCTCCTACTCTGTTCCGTCGCCAATCCGTCCGCGTAGGCGCCCCTCTATCCATGTGAAGTTCCCGCTCCGTGTGCTCTCGTCAACTCTGTAGATTTTCTTCCCCGCAGATACGGTCCTACTCACCGTGTACGCGCATGAAGCCCTACTCTGTCCAGCGCTTGCACTCGCCATTGCTCCACCTCTCCCACCCACGCCCGCACGCAAGCGCGTCACCTGCAGCTCCCGCGCCGCACGCAACACGCCAGCGTAGTGCCCCGCAACCCCAGCGCTCGTCCTGCAGTTCACCCTCGCCTCGCCATGGCCCTCATTATATATCATTTTGCAGTAGAAAAATCCAACTAATCCATTGGTGGCATCCATTTCATCATTTGAGCAAGTTGTGAACATCTTATTTTTACAGCATATGCCATTTTGTCATTTTCATATGATTTTGTGTGATTTTCATATGAGCAATTCCATGACATGAGTAGGAGTGCAAACATGTCATATTACTGCTAGTTTTATTTGCATGCCATGTTATGATTTGTAGTGAGTTAAACAAGCTTGCAAACTTGCCTACTTAAATCTGTTTTGCCATGCCATGTTTATTTTTGCCAAGTCTGAATATGTCAACATAACTTGCCATTTTGCATTGCTGCTATCATCATATCTGTAGATCTTTGGAACATGATCAGTAAGGGAGTTTTCTTAAGTGCATTTAGTACTAGCACGCCATGCTCTTTCTTGCCATAATATGTTCCTGTAGCGTATTGTTTACTAGCCCTAAACATTGCAATATGAATCTATTTTCTGCCATGTCCGGTATTTTCACTAAGTCTGTAAAACTATTATCATTTTCCATTTTCCATGCTGTTTTGATGATGATCTAGAAGTTTTAGAGTTAGTTCACTAAGCATGTTTTGTAGTAGATGTTATGCACTATCATGCCATGTCATTTGTTTCCATGTTCAAGTTCTGCATCATAATTAAATGTTGCATCTTAAGTGCCACGTTGCTGTTATGATCAGTTTGCATTGCAAATTGTTTTGCTCACCATGTGAGCTCCGTGCATCCATTTTCGATGATTTTTATATCGATTTCAACCGAAATCTTACAATATTTCCAGTGGCATGCTTGGGTTACCAAGATTCCGCACCTATCCATCTTGTCTCCACCATTTCCATCTCGTTGACGTATCCTTCATTCTGGTAGAACCGTAGCTCCACGCATAACGTTCTTCATATGCATTCATGATAGAATTGCATGAATTATATGGTCACTGCCATGCCTTGTTTATTTATTGCATGCTTGTGCTTTTATGTTGGTACTTCCGGGAGACGAGTTTGAGTCCGAGGATCCTGTCGAGTACGTTCACGAGGAGCAAGTTATCGATAGCACTGAGGACAATCCAGGCAAGATGATCATTACCCCCGATATCACTACTATCTTTGCTTGCCAGTTGTTCGTTGCTATCGTTATGTCACACTACCTACCACTTGTTTATATAGCCTCCCATGTTGCCATGAAAACCCCTCTAACCCACCATCCTAGCAAACCGTTGTTTGGCTATGTTACCGCTTGCCCAACCCCTCTTATAGTGTGGCAGTTGCAGGTGCAATGCGGGTTGTTCCATGTTGAGACATGGATATCTTGGGATATCACAATATCTTTTATTTAACTAATGCATCTATATACTTGGTAAAGGGTGGAAGGCTTGGCCTTTTGCTTGTTGTTTTGTTCCACTCTTGCTGCCTTAGTTTCCGTCATACCGGTGTTATGTTCCTTGAATTTTGCGTTCCTAATGCGATCGGGGTTTATGGGCCCCCCTCGACAGTTCACTTCGAGTAAACTCTTCCAGCAAGGCCCAACTTTGGTTTTACCATTTGCCTAATAACAACTAAAATTTGCATAGGGAGTAATTAACCCGAGGGTTCTTAATCAACAACCCGGGCCAGTGCTCCTCATGAGTGTTGGTCCAACCTAGAGCCCCTTGCAGCACCACCGCGAGGAAACTCGAGGACAAGTTTTAGTTGTACGGACTGCTCATCCGATCATGGCCTGAGACGAGATACGCGCGGCTCCTATCGGGGTGTCGGCACGTCGGGAGGTCTTGCTGGTTTTGTTTTACCATTGTCGAAATGTCTTGTGCACCGGGATCCCGAGTTTGATCGCGGTGTTCTGAGATGGAGGATTGTCCCCGTGGATCATGCGAGCTTATCATGGGCTAAGTTGTCACACCCCTGCAGGGTTTAAACTTTCGAGAGCCGTGCCCGGGGTTATGTGGCAGATGAGAGTTGTTAATATCCGGTTGTAGTGAACTTGACACTAAACTCATTAAAATACACCAACCGCGTGTGTAACCGTCATCGTCTCTTTTCGACGGAGTTTGGGAACCAAACACGGTGGGGTTTTGTTTGAACGTAAGTCATTCAGGATCACTTCATGGTCATTACTAGTTTGCGACCGTTTGTGTAGTTTCTCATCTTATTCTTGTATTCGTAAGTTAGCCACCATACATATGCTTAGTGCTTGCTGCAACTTCACCACTTAACCATGCCATACCTATTTAACCTTTGATAGTCTTGACACCGTGGGTAATAAGATTGCCGAGTCTCCGTTATTCACAATATAATATAAACACAGTTGCATGTACTATTGAGTCAGACACAGGAGATGCCACTGAGCTCCAGTGGGAGTTTGACGAGGATCATGGGCGTTTCTATGTTACATATCCGGACGATCAATAGGGGCCTTAGTTGGACTATCCGGGGATAGTAGCAGGGTGGTGTTTTTCTTGTTTATCTAGTCCGTAGTCGGATTCTACTTATATGTTATGGATGATTGCCATATTTATACTATTCTCGGGCAAGTGTATGCCTTTATCTCGTATTCTGCCTATTCATTTGGTTGTATGTATTTGTATGCCACCTTACTATGCGTTCCAAAACGGGATTCTACCGTGACTTCGAATTCATCATGAGATCGCGATAGAGTTTCGTCTTGGGTGTTACAAGTTGGTATTCAGAGCCATACACTATTAGGAAATGCTTATACACAGGAGCTTAGTAGTAGAGCTTTTTATAAGGAAACGCTGTTGCTAAATAACGGTAGCACTTGTCACTTAAAAGCGCTGCTACTATTCATGTAGCAGTAGCGCTTGTGTTATAAAAAACGCTACTACTATAGTTGCCACGGTTGCATGGCGGTGTAGGTATACTAGTAGCGCTCGTATTTAAAAAGCGCTACTGCTATTGCACACAGCAATAGCGTTGTCTTCTGACAAGTGCTACTGCTAGATAGCAGTAGCGCTTATATTTAAAAAGCGCTACGACTATGCTTACCTTATCCACACCCAGCGTCCCGCGCGAGTCCCTCACTCTCCCTCACACACTCACTCGCCACACACCCGTCGCCGCCGTCGCTCGCCGTCGCCGCCGTCACCGCCGACTCCCCCAAGGTATCTCCCTCCTCTCGCCGCCCTTCCCTCCCTCCTCCTCCTCTCGCCGACCTCCTCTCTCCCTCTTCCCACGGCCCTCCTCTCGCCTCCCTCTCCGCCGGCGGCCCCCTCCGAT